>NC_046974.1:3919679-3922179 GCF_009769545.1 Cyclopterus lumpus
ATTAAACGAGGGCAAGAAGCACAAACACACACATTAGCACAGTTCTTCTATGTCGTCGTGGCACCGAGACGCCTGGAAATCCACACCGAACCAGCGTGTGAAGAAAAAGACCATTCCTAAAGCTGATGTGTGTCGGGTTATTGTAACAACATGTCATCTTTTTCCCCCCACACTTCGCCCCACACCTTCATGATGAAAAAACATTCTTGTCTTACACCCTCTTTCTCCCACACCTCCATCCGTCCATCCACCCGTCAGAAAAACCACGTGTACAAGAAGACCCTGCAGTCTCTGATCTACCCCATCTCCTGCACCACGCCGCACAACTTCGAGGTGTGGACCGCCACGACGCCCACCTACTGCTACGAGTGCGAGGGTCTGCTGTGGGGCATCGCCCGGCAGGGCATGCGCTGCGCCGAGTGCGGGGTCAAAGTGCACGAGAAATGCCAAGAGCTGCTGAACGCCGACTGCCTGCAGAGTGAGTGGAGAGATTCAACTGCACGCACCAGAAGGAGGGCTTAAATGTCTCTTATTCTGCACCGAATTCAGGTTGAACCCAAAGAATACTTATTACTGAGGTCAGAGCTTCTAACTCTTAAAGCGACAGCGCGTCGGATACGGTCCCATCGTTTAGTGGTTTAAAGATGTCGTTCCTAGGAGGTCATCATCATCCACCCTTCCTCCTCTCTGTTTCCTCTTCGGCCTCGTCGCCGTCAGGAGCGGCGGAGAAGAGCTCCAAGACGGGGGCGGAGGACCGGACGCAGCACATCATCATGGCCATGAAGGACAGGATGAAGATCCGCGAGAGGAACAAGCCGGAGATCTTCGAGGAGATCCGGAAGGTGTTCGCCGTCGCCAAGGCGATCCACGTTCAGCACATGAAGACCATCAAGCAGAGCGTCCTGGACGGCACCTCCAAGTGGTCGGCCAAGATCACCATCAACGGTACGTCCCGGGGGAATTCTTTTGATGTGGAAATAAGAACGCGTGGATATGTTTCGTGAATACGCCAGAGGGGACATTTACCTTTTGAAAAAGTAGTAATTTGATGTTTTACATGACAGAAAGTTTGCCTTTTGGTCTCTTGTCTCTCTCTGTTCAGCAATTTGTATAAACCAGAAATCACCAATTCACCTTTTAGTTTACCATTTAAAAGCATCAAAACATAATGCAAAAGAAAACAAGATTTTAAAAACAATTAAGAACATTCATTAAAACGTTTAAAACAGTCAAAAAGCAAGAAATAGAATGGAAGTTGCAGTTAAAGAAATAAAATGCATGTAGTGAGATGCAGACATTGATTGGCATCCTTGAATCTGGTTCAATTAAAGGCGACAGCCCAAAAGCTTCCATTTCAGAGACCTACTACTTTACTTAAATACATTTCACAAGGAAAGGCCACCACGGGGCTTGTAGCAACAGCACTCTGTGTCCACAGTGTGTCCACACGTGCACAGATTGTGAAAATAACACTCATATCTGCGCGTGAAGTCGATCTGACGCGTTTCATTTTTCGGGGGTGACCTCTTCGTCTGTTCGTCCAGTGAGTTTTTCTCGTGCACGCGATATCTCAGTAGGTTGGATTCCAGTAACTTTCCAGATTTGTGACCAAACATCAACCTGCACTCCCGAGATTAACTGAATTAACGGACCGGGAGGTCAAAGGTCACCGGGGGACCTCACAAAACAACTTTTGGGCCTTAATTCCAACCTGTTTTATACTAATTATGACAATTTCAACCAAATGTCTCATGATGAAGTGACAGTTTGGACAGAAATGGTAAAACCATTCTAGTCAAAATGTCATTCTAGGTCAAACTAATTAAGCTTTTGTTCAATCTTAGAAAATAAAAGTATACTTTGGAAGCGTTCCCTAAAATATTTAATGATGAAATCAGAAGGTGAGCAGACCTCGTGACACATTTCATAAGTCCTAAAATAACTTTATGAAAGGTTTAAGCTCTCCAACGCTCCTCAGTCTTCCTGCTCCACCGGAGTTTACCGATTTGATCCGACACGTCTCCGTAACCCTAGCAACCGGACACATCGCACCGTTGCCATGGCAGCCGTCGCACCTCGTCTACCCCCTCCCCCCCCCCCTCCCCCATGATCACCGGGGACGACGAGCTCTCACGAGATAAATAAACATGTGTTATGATTTTAATTGTCCCCTCACACATGGCGGAGAAAAGGGCTTTTAAAACTTAATTTATTTTTTTTAAATTTTGCATAAATCAATCATGTCGTCCCCCCCGCCCCCCCATCGGAAATACATTCAGACACACTTCTTGTACTTAAGACAAGTTGTGATTGACTGACAGGAGACGCTCCACGGAGAGCTCTTTGAAGAATCCATTGATTGACACACAGAAATTTAGCCTGAAGCCTTTTCAGCTGGAACGGTGCCAATTTGAGAATCACGGCTCACTATCTGTTTGTAGGGTATTGCCTACGAATGAGTGAATCCACGTGAATACGGTTTCAATGGGCTGCTGACCTC
>NC_046974.1:3927179-3939679 GCF_009769545.1 Cyclopterus lumpus
AAAATGGTTTTCACCCAAAATGTGTTCCCGGACACATTTTTTTCTAGACCCATGATGGTCTTTGGTTCCTTCACTCTTAAAATAATTATGTGCACAGTTTTGTACCTTTAACGTTTTTTGTTGTTGTTGTTGTTGTTGTTGTTGTTTCTTTCCGTTTTCCAATTTGGCTCTTATTTAAATGAGTTTTTTGTGTGTTTTTTTGCGGTTACGATTCAAATCTTATAGAGGACCCTCTCGCTTGGTTTAATGCTTAAAACATTATGAGGATGTTCTGGGACGTTGATGGAGCGACTGGATGGGAGATCCACTTTAAAATAAAAAGTGGCGTGGGGCGCTGAATTAGCGATAATGACTGTTGAAGGAAAGAAAGATGTCTGCAATTGTACACTAACAACTGTGCATTAACTGCTTTAACTTCATTTCCCTCCCACCTCTCTTTCATCTCCAATGATGCCTCCCATCTTCCTCCTTCCTCCTCTCACTACCTTTCCCTTTCCTCCGCAGCCATTTCTCTTGCCTGTCCTCTAAGTACATGCTGTCGGGGGTGCCGGCCGTGATGAGCACCCTGCTGGCCAACATCAACGCCTTCTACGCCCACCCGACCGCCTCCACCAACGTCTCCGCTCCGGCTAGATTCGCAGCCTCCAACTTCGGGGTGAGTGACCCCTCAGAAATGTTCCACGATTACAGGTGAAAACAACAGTAGCGGTGACGTTGCAATTGTTTGTTTGTTTGTTTGTTTGTTGGTCCGGAGGACGTTAAACACACAGACGGCGGTCAAAGCGTCTCTCTTTACTAATGAGTTCAACGTCTTCCTTCAAGCTGCTTTTACCCAAACAAAACGCTCTTTTCTTGATATGATTATGTGAGATTGTACAAATGGATTTCAGGTTTTAAAAAATAAATAGTAGTTGAGTTTCCCCACCGCCATCTAGTGAAGCTAACGCATCTTCTGAAGCTAACGCATCTTCTGTAGCTAATACATTACATTACATTACATTACATGTCATTTAGCTGACGCTTTTATCCAAAGCGACTTACAATAAGTGCATTAAACCATGAGTCCAAACTCAGAACAACAAGAATCAAGCAAGTACAATTTCTTCAATAACGTTAAACTACAAAGTACTATCAGTAAGAGACATTTAAGTGCTACTACAGCTCTACCTTCCCTATTCAAGGTATAGTCGAAAAAGATGTGTATTTAGTTTGCGACGGAAGGTGTAGAGACTTTCTGCTGTCCTGATGTCAATGGGGAGCTCGTTCCACCAATGAGGAGCCAGCACAGCAAACAGTCGTGACTTTGTTGAGTGTTTAGCTCGAAGTGGGTGTGTGGCTGAAGGAGAAGGCCGAGGAGAGAGCAGCAGGGGTTGATGTGTTGTCTGGTGTGATCCAAGTCTCAGTGAGAGCCAGGAAGTCCAGCGATTGCTTGATAGCGAAGCCAGAGATGAAGTCCGCCTTGCGGTTAGCTGACTGGCAAATCCAGAGCCCCCCTGTGACGAGATACTGGGTCTGTGTGGAGTGGGTGGGATAAATAAGAGAGGAGGGATTTTGGTGCATGTGTGACCGAGTCTGCAGTCTATAGTATCTATGAGTAGATGTGCACACAGGTATGGAAAGAAAACACATTATCACAGGGAAATGTTTAGACTCAGCCGCCCTCAGCCACCACCTCCGACTCCCACGAAAGACTCCTAGGTCTTTATCCTCCAAGTCTTGACTCCCACGAAAGACTCCTAGGTCTTTATCCTCCAAGTCTTGACTCCCACGAAAGACTCCTAGGTCTTTATCCTCCGAGTCTTGACTCCCATGAAAGACTCCTAGGTCTTTATCCTCCGAGTCTTGACTCCCACGAAAGACTCCTAGGTCTTTATCCTCCGAGTCTTGACTCCCACGAAAGACTTCTAGGTCTTTATCCTCCAAGTCTTCATACGAGGAGTCTTCCCTGATGCTTCAGCTGATGCTTCAAGCCCCCACCTGGTTTTATACCAGAGTTGGCAATAATTAGTTACAGCTGTGTCGAGCCCGCCCTCAGGTCATTGAAGGAATTGCCCACTTATCGATCGATACTGGTAAGAGTCGGCACTCAGGCAGGGATTCCTTGCTACCAGTGAAGTCTCAGTTTGCTAGAATGTGAAATTCTTGCCAAACTGATTAAGGACAAAGATCTGTTTACCTCAAGGTAAAAAGTAGAATATAGTTTAGTAGATTTGGATTACAGAGCAAATACTTAAATCCTAGCTGGTTTCGTTGACTTTTCAGTCACTTGTGTAAAAAAGCAAGAAATCGCAGCTCAAAATGTTCAGATTAGAAAGACAGTACAGACTAGCGTTCTAGTATAACTAAATACAGCAGATACAGTAGTAATATAGCAGAGACACCTCTTTAAAGAATATACTCAGCAAGATACAGGAAGTCCCAGAAGTCAGTGGACTCACAGCTCAGTCCACTGAAGCTAACGCATCTTCTGAAGCTAATGCATCCCGAGCTGACCCTTTGAAGCCTCGTAAAGGACCCGTCCCACATGAGAAGGATCTGTGCAGAGCCACTGGGTTTGTTTGTTTGTTTACACTTCTGACAATCTTTAAAAGAACGTGTCTGTTCTTCTGCAAGTGGACCAAATTCATCCGGCGGGGGGGGGGGGGGGGCTCTCAAACAGGAAATCATAGCCGAGTGGGGGACAATGACATTTAGAGGTCGGGGCTTAATGACTCCCGGGATTGTTGCCAGTTGCACTCAGACTCCGGTTGATGTACGAGCGACTTCATGTCTCGGGGTTCGGAGATGCAGACTTCTAACCTACAACTGTGTGTCGCTATATTTCTGGGTTTTTCCAGCTCGGTAACAAATTGATGTATTTTGTGTCCCCTTTAGATTTTTTTGCTGAATTGAGTCGTTTTCTATACGTTTCTGGGTAATGGAGAACAACGGGCAATGGTAATTAATGTGTGACTCAGCACGACGCGTCGCACACAGAGTGGATGACGCTAATTAACGACTACGCGACAGCTGAGTAATGTTTCGGGTGTTAATCGCTAACGGGGAGGGTCGATTCAGAGGGAATTCCCAGTGCTTTTGAGTAAAAAAATGACACAAAGGAAAAAGGACAGAATACAGATATTGAAATAATACGAGGCGTTAAAATGAACTGATGGTAAAGTTACGGGAAACACAGGAAGTTAGCGACTCGATGTGATTTTAGACGTTAAAAAAAACACTTAAAAAGAAGTAAAAAAACATTCAAAAAAGTAGCAAATAGCAACACAGATCAAAGTGGTGTTTAATCTTTATTTATGTAAATTAATGGAGAGTTTCACGTGTGGAGTCATTTCTGTAAACGTGGAGTATTAGCTGACATCATATCGTGTTTGTCATGTTTAATGGCGTCTGAACAGACAGAGTGTGATCTTCTTTCAAACCATTGGCATCAATCATCCGTCCATCTCTGTGTGTGTGTGTGTGTGTGTGTGTGTGTGTGTGTTACTTGAACACACGCACACACACATGCTTCATTATTATGTATCTGGAAATTATTGTTTTATCACTGAAGGTTTGTGTTCATTCTTTGAGCAAAAAGGTTCTTTGTGGCAATTACAAGTCATTTCTGTTTTTTCGTCAATGATTTCTTATTTATCTAGACACCAAACACACACACACACACACACACACACACACACACACACACACACAGCAGGGAGGCTGTTTGTTATTTGATCAACTGCAGTCCCTTTCTTACCTCTGTCTCTCTCTTCCTCTCTCTCTGTGTCTCTCTCTCCTTCCGTCTATCCCTCTCTCTCTCTCTCTATCTCTCTCCCCCCCTCTTTCTGTTTCCCCTGTCTCTCTCTCTCTCTCTCCTTCCGTCTATCCCTCTCTCTCTCTCTGTCTCTCTGTCTCTGTCCCCCTCTCTCGTTCTCTATCTCTTCCCCCCCCCTCTCTCTCACCCTCACTCTCTCTCTATCTCTCCCCCCCTCTCTCTCTCTCTCACCCTCTCTCTCTCTATCTCCCCCCCCCCCTCTCTCTCTCTCTCTCTCTCTCTCTCTCTCTCTCTCCCCCCCCCACCCCCTTCTGGTGCAGCAGTTTTTCCTCCCAGACAGACCAAGACAAACCACGCACATTTGTTCCTCTCCTTCTTTTATCTTGTTCTTTATTGCCTATCTTTTAGTTTTTCTTTTTCTTAATAATAACGAGCCGAGCCGGTTACCGAGCATGTTGCCACGGCAACACTGTGACAACTAATTAGCTAAATGCTTCACCCCCCTCCCTCCCTTCCTCCCTCCCTTCCTCTCTTCCTCCCGTCTGTGTCCGCGTGTGAAACATGGTCGTCGTATCGATCCGTCCCTCCTCTCATCTGCTCCTCGTGAATCATCGCTGAGATCATGTCATCAGCTGTGTGTGTGTGTGTGTGTGTGTGTGTGTGTGTGTGTGTGTGTGTGTGTGTCTCTCTCTCTTTGGAGGGCAAGGAGGCTGTTGATGCAACTGTGATTTATATGTGGGAACAAACATTCCTCTCTGGATTCTTTTTGTTTATTTGTTTATTTTATTTTTGTTTCTTCTCTGTTTATTTTATACATACATTACATCATATCCTTTAGCCGCTATAGACCTTCACACCTGAGAGCTCCCTCGTTGTCGGCCTCAAGCTTCAGCAGTAATCTTCTTTTTTTCTTTTTAAAGCAGCAATAAAAGCTTTCTTTCTAATATTTCCTTAAATGCTTGAAATGAGCAAAGCCTGCTCTTTAAAAGGCGAAACACTCAAATAGCATTGAAGGATTTTGGTAGCAGAGCGGGTTGTGGAATAAAGGTCATTGAAGTTCACATGAAACACTTCGGCCCATTTTGAGAGAGGCGTAGAAGAGGCGTAGAAGAGGCGTAGAAGAGAGGCGTAGAAGAGAGGCGTAGAAGAGAGGCGCAGAAGAGAGGCGTAGAAGAGAGGTGCAGAAGAGAGGCGTAGAAGAGGCGTAGAAGAGAGGCGTAGAAGAGAGGCGTAGAAGAGAGGCGTAGAAGAGAGGCGCAGAAGAGAGGCGTAGAAGAGAGGCATAGAAGAGAGGCGCAGAAGAGAGGCGTAGAAGAGAGGCGTAGAAGAGGCGTAGAAGAGAGGCGTAGAAGAGAGGCGTAGAAGAGAGGCGTAGAAGAGGCGTAGAAGAGAGGCGTAGAAGAGGCGTAGAAGAGAGGTGTAGAAGAGAGGTGTAGAAGAGAGGCGTAGAAGAGAGGCGCAGAAGAGAGGCGCAGAAGAGAGGCATAGAAGAGAGGTGTAGAAGAGAGGCATAGAAGAGAGGCGCAGAAGAGAGGTGTAGAAGAGAGGCATAGAAGAGAGGCGCAGAAGAGAGGTGCAGAAGAGAGGCGCAGAAGAGAGGCGCAGAAGAGAGGCGCAGAAGAGAGGCGTAGAAGAGAGGTGTAGAAGAGAGGCATAGAAGAGAGGCGCAGAAGAGAGGTGCAGAAGAGAGGTACAGAAGAGAGGCGCAGAAGAGAGGCATAGAAGAGAGGCGCAGAAGAGAGGTGTAGAAGAGAGGCGTAGAAGAGAGGCGTAGAAGAGAGGCGCAGAAGAGAGGCGCAGAAGAGAGGTGTAGAAGAGAGGCGTAGAAGAGAGGCGTAGAAGAGAGGCATAGAAGAGAGGCGCAGAAGAGAGGCGTAGAAGAGAGGCATAGAAGAGAGGCGCAGAAGAGAGGCGTAGAAGAGAGGCGTAGAAGAGGCGTAGAAGAGAGGCGTAGAAGAGAGGCGTAGAAGAGAGGCGTAGAAGAGGCGTAGAAGAGAGGCGTAGAAGAGGCGTAGAAGAGAGGTGTAGAAGAGAGGCGTAGAAGAGAGGCGCAGAAGAGAGGCGCAGAAGAGAGGCATAGAAGAGAGGTGTAGAAGAGAGGCATAGAAGAGAGGCGCAGAAGAGAGGTGTAGAAGAGAGGCATAGAAGAGAGGCGCAGAAGAGAGGTGCAGAAGAGAGGCGCAGAAGAGAGGCGCAGAAGAGAGGCGCAGAAGAGAGGCGTAGAAGAGAGGTGTAGAAGAGAGGCATAGAAGAGAGGCGCAGAAGAGAGGTGCAGAAGAGAGGTACAGAAGAGAGGCGCAGAAGAGAGGCATAGAAGAGAGGCGCAGAAGAGAGGTGTAGAAGAGAGGCGTAGAAGAGAGGCGTAGAAGAGAGGCGCAGAAGAGAGGCGCAGAAGAGAGGTGTAGAAGAGAGGCGTAGAAGAGAGGCGTAGAAGAGAGGCGCAGAAGAGAGGCGCAGAAGAGAGGTGTAGAAGAGAGGCGTAGAAGAGGCGTAGAAGAGAGGTGCAGAAGAGAGGTGCAGAAGAGAGGTGTAGAAGAGAGGTGTAGAAGAGGCGTAGAAGAGAGGTGTAGAAGAGAGGTGTAGAAGAGAGGCGTAGAAGAGGCGCAGAAGAGAGGCGTAGAAGAGGCGTAGAAGAGGCGTAGAAGAGAGGCGTAGAAGAGGCGTAGAAGAGAGGTGTAGAAGAGAGGTGTAGAAGAGAGGTGTAGAAGAGAGGCGTAGAAGAGAGGCGTAGAAGAGAGGCGTAGAAGAGGCGTAGAAGAGAGGTGTAGAAGAGGCGTAGAAGAGAGGTGTAGAAGAGAGGTGTAGAAGAGAGGCGTAGAAGAGAGGTGTAGAAGAGGCGTAGAAGAGAGGTGTAGAAGAGAGGTGTAGAAGAGAGGCGTAGAAGAGAGGCGTAGAAGAGAGGTGTAGAAGAGGCGTAGAAGAGAGGCGTAGAAGAGAGGCATAGAAGAGAGGCGCAGAAGAGAGGCGTAGAAGAGAGGCGTAGAAGAGGCGTAGAAGAGAGGCGTAGAAGAGAGGTGTAGAAGAGAGGCGTAGAAGAGAGGCGCAGAAGAGAGGCGCAGAAGAGAGGCGTAGAAGAGAGGCATAGAACAGAGGCATAGAAGAGAGGCGCAGAAGAGAGGTGCAGAAGAGAGGCATAGAAGAGAGGTGTAGAAGAGAGGCATAGAAGAGAGGCGCAGAAGAGAGGTGTAGAAGAGAGGCATAGAAGAGAGGCGCAGAAGAGAGGTGCAGAAGAGAGGCGTAGAAGAGGCGTAGAAGAGAGGCGTAGAAGAGGCGTAGAAGAGAGGCGTAGAAGAGAGGCATAGAAGAGAGGCGCAGAAGAGAGGCGTAGAAGAGAGGCGTAGAAGAGGCGTAGAAGAGAGGCGTAGAAGAGGCGTAGAAGAGAGGCGTAGAAGAGGCGTAGAAGAGAGGTGTAGAAGAGAGGCGTAGAAGAGAGGCGCAGAAGAGAGGCGCAGAAGAGAGGCATAGAAGAGAGGTGTAGAAGAGAGGCATAGAAGAGAGGCGCAGAAGAGAGGTGTAGAAGAGAGGCATAGAAGAGAGGCGCAGAAGAGAGGTGCAGAAGAGAGGCGCAGAAGAGAGGCGCAGAAGAGAGGCGCAGAAGAGAGGCATAGAAGAGAGGTGTAGAAGAGAGGCATAGAAGAGAGGCGCAGAAGAGAGGTACAGAAGAGAGGCGCAGAAGAGAGGCATAGAAGAGAGGCGCAGAAGAGAGGTGTAGAAGAGAGGCGTAGAAGAGAGGCGTAGAAGAGAGGCGCAGAAGAGAGGCGCAGAAGAGAGGTGTAGAAGAGAGGCGTAGAAGAGGCGTAGAAGAGAGGTGCAGAAGAGAGGTGCAGAAGAGAGGTGTAGAAGAGAGGTGTAGAAGAGGCGTAGAAGAGAGGTGTAGAAGAGAGGTGTAGAAGAGAGGCGTAGAAGAGGCGCAGAAGAGAGGCGTAGAAGAGGCGTAGAAGAGGCGTAGAAGAGAGGCGTAGAAGAGGTGTAGAAGAGAGGTGTAGAAGAGAGGTGTAGAAGAGAGGTGTAGAAGAGAGGCGTAGAAGAGAGGCGTAGAAGAGAGGCGTAGAAGAGGCGTAGAAGAGAGGTGTAGAAGAGAGGTGTAGAAGAGAGGCGTAGAAGAGAGGTGTAGAAGAGGCGTAGAAGAGAGGTGTAGAAGAGAGGCGCAGAAGAGAGGCATAGAAGAGAGGCGCAGAAGAGAGGTGTAGAAGAGAGGCGTAGAAGAGAGGCGTAGAAGAGAGGTGTAGAAGATGCAGTAAATGTGCTTTAATAACAAAACCACCTGCCTTTTCCTGGTTTGTATGTTGCCCAATATGACCCTTTTTGTTTTGTCACGGGTCCCATAGTGTCACATCCCCTCGAGAGGAGGTGACATGCAACATGTAACTGAAATGTTTTTGAAGAAGATTACCAAGCCTGTCTTTAAAGGAGATTAAACGTAGGGTTGCCTCTTCCTTCTCCTCTTCTCCTGGACACCAGCTCCTCCAGGAACGGAGCAATGCTGTTTTCCTCCCTAGATAACGTGATGCTGTCCGGCCTTTATTAGCTGGTGGGGATTCTGCACCTGCTCCTCCAGGACGACTGAGAGGCTTTTTGCTTCTGAACCCAGCAGACGGAGGAAAAAATACGTTGATTAGGTCGCAAAGGTCACAAAGGACGTGATGTAGGTAAAGGGGCTGGAGAAAAGGGACAGAAAGACCTTAAAAAACAACAACAGCAATAAATGTGTACTTATTTCAAATTGAACTCGCCAATAATAGCTTTTTGATGAATCGAAAAAACCCCAAAAATACAAAAGAAAACTTTCCTGGAGGTTTAATTTAATGGTGATGAAAACAGAGAATAATGAACCCGATTTCAGACTTTGATAACCTGAGTGTGAAGTGAAGCCTCTGGCGTGTCGTGTTCATTGCTCACAGTTTAAAAAGGACATTTGTCACACGTCCAAAGCAAAATGTTTTTTTACAATGACATTAAATGTGTCACAGCAGCCGAGGAGGACAGGGATGTTCAGACTGACCAGGTAACGAGGAGACCTGAGCCAATTACGCGTGTGTGTGTGTGTGTGTGTGTGTGTGTGTGTGTGTGTGTGTGTGTGTGTGTGTGTGTGAGAGAGAGAGAGAGAGAGAGTGATGAGGAGGAGGAAGGCCTTGCTTTGGGGAAGGCTTTGGTGACAATGTGTTGTTTTTCTTAAAGGTCAAAACTGATCTCTGATCCTTGTTACTGCATTTTTTTGGTCAGATGTTTGTGTGTGTGTGTGTGTGTGTGTGTGTGTGTGTGTGTGTGTGTGTTCCTGGGTTTCAAAACGTGGAGAGAGAGGACCGTTTTTAGCAATTGAGGACTTCTCACCTCTTCAAAGGGCTGTTTGATAGGGGAGGTTTAAGGTCAGGTCGCGATGACATATTTAATATTATATATAGTTTATTGTTGTTGATAGTGGAGGTTTAAGGTCAGGTAATATATAATATATAATATTATATATAGTTTATTGTTGTCAACAAACCCCATGAAAAGAGCAAACCTCACTGTGGCTAACTTCTCATATACAGTCTCTGGTCTGCTGTAGGTTTGGAGCTCTATAACTTCCATCTTTCACAGGTATTATTGACAATAAAGAACGTGGACTATTACCAGCTTTGTCCTTGAAGCTCAGGGACGGGGACGTTTGGGGGATTTCGTGACTCGCCGACAGACACAAACAAAACAAGAGTTGAAAGAGTCCTTTTCAAGAGTGTTCTGGCGGTCGTGTTGATCGGTCCCTTTTTCGCCAGCTGAAGTTGGCCATTGTTCAGACTTTCATCCCAAAGATTAAAGACAAAAGGGAAACCCTTCCAATATACTAACAATGCACAAAATAATTGCTGCTTCAGGTGACAGAGCTCCGAACAAACGGCTCTACTCGAGCAAATTCTGTCAAAAAACACAAAATAAAAGTCCTATTAAGTCCTTTTTCTATTGTTAAAGTTACTTCTGCTCTCATATTTATCATTATTCATTCATCATCATATTTCTCGCACTATGAAGACGTGCTTTTTCATAAAATATTTGCAAATCAGAGGTTTCAGATATATTTTTTTATTCGTGCATCGTCAACATTTTTGTCTCAATAAGTGGATTATTGTGAAGACTTTGGGTTTGATTCCCCCCCCAACTGGGCGACTTTTGAATAAGTCGAACTGTGTAATAAAATGGCATCCGTATAGATTCAATTTGAGCTGCTTTTGGTGAAAATATTATAAAACAATATTACCAAACAAGCTGCCGTGTCACGGTCCAAAAACACTGATTCTCACTCAGTATATTCGTTGTATTCAGTGGTCGTTGCTGCTTAACTGAATATGTTGTGTATTTAGTTGTCGAACTGTACTCTATGTAGGTCGCAATAGCATATGCAGTATTTATAACAGCTTTTTTTTCTTCTTTTTTTTGGGGAGAAGAAAAGAGAATCACGTTACCGACGGGGGGGGGGGGGGGGGGGGGGGGGGGGGGGGGGAGACACTACGTCCTGATTAACGTAACATTTTATTTTTAAAACGCTGGTTTCTGTGGTCCACAAAAAGGAGCTTTTCATCATTTATTGTCGTAAAGTAGCAAAACGTGTGCTGGTGTTCCTGAAATGATCTCATTCTAAAGGCGGTTTTCAGTCCCTCTGTTCTCACTCACACACACACACACACACTAACGCACACACCTGCCCTCGTGTCGTGTTCATGGTGTTTACCTTCGCTAATAATAAACACGTCGCGCAGACTTCAAATAGCTCATGTCAAGTTCTCTTTCTTTTCTTCCACCAGAGGGATCGCTTCGTGAAGCTCTTGGACCAGCTGCACAACTCCCTGCGTATCGACCTCTCCATGTACAGAGTGAGTCTGTTGCCTTCAGCTGGTCCCTTGCCTTTACACACACACACACACACACACACACACACACACACACACACACACACACACATCTGTAGCTCATTCATGCACATGCACAATTAAAAAAGGCAAACAACGACCACGATTGAATAAGGCAATAAATACAAAAAAAACTGACTTGTTTTGTGTGTGTGTGTGTGTGTGTGTGTGTGTGTGTGTGTGCGCGCGTGTGTGTGTGTGTGTGTGTGTGTGTGCGCGTGTCTACAGAACAACTTCCCGGCCAGCAGCAAGCCCCGCCTCCATGACCTCAAGTCAACGGTGGATCTTCTCACCAGCATCACCTTCTTCAGGATGAAGGTAGAAAACTAAATATCAGCGCGTAAATCCCACATTAATGAAATCAGATACACACAACACAACACACACACACAACACAACACTACACACACACAACACAACACAACACAACACACACACAACACAACACACTGGACTGATAATGCTCAATGTGTGTTCTTATGTTAAAGACGGAAGTTATTTTTATATATTACTGATTTATGTTAACAAAAATGTTTGATCAACATCTCTAACAGTAAGACTTGACTTGCATTCATTTATTTTATTATTTATTTATTTTATTATTTCATCATTTATTTATTATTTAATTTATTATTTTGATTTTGATTTAATTTGAATAAATGTTGTTATCTTATTTTTCTTTTTTAATTTAATTACATTTTTAAATTTATTTTAAATTTAATGCCAACTTCTAACTGCGTTTCGTTGTCGTTCCGGTTGTTCTGTTTTTATTTGTGTTGTCCCGTTTTGGTTTCCACGTCATTGAAAACGATTCCACCAGATTCAAATGAAAGTTAAATTAAAAAAAACGATGAAATCCAACGGCGAAGATAATCATAGCGAAGACAATAATAAACTTTCACACTCACATAACCATAAGTCTCCACTCAAAATTGCCAAGATTTGCATAATTGTCGGTCAATTCTGGTCCTTGTGAAGACTTTAAAAGCAGTAGAACAGCGAGAGGAAACACACACACACACACACACACAATGTTGCATTTTTTTTTTTCAAAAGCCAAAATCCAGGTGGCGATCGTGACATCTGGTCACGAAGGCGTTCTCACGGCTGATCAATCATCACGTCTTTCGTTATCGACTCCGTAAACGTTGCCGGTTCATTAGGTTTAAAAAGGTTATATATGGTGGACATAATATCTCCCTCAGAGCCATTTATTCATAGCACGCGGACAATTTGCAGCCTAATGATCCTTATGATCACTTATTAATCAAAGAACATGGATATATGGACTCGTGGGTCTGAAGAAATGATAACGTTTAAGTTATTTTGAATACACGGAGGCATCGAGAGGCCCTGATTGGACGACAGCCAGCAAACCGACCAATGGACGAGCTTCCTGTCAGTCCGTGTAACGACACGTCGACTCCTTCTCGCTTACAGTCACGAGAGTTTATATTCCAGGAGAATGTGATAAAAAAAATAACCTATATATGCATCGTACTTTATGGCTCACCGAGTGTCCATGTGGTCTTATGCCTCGTGCAGGTCTTGGAGCTGCAGAGTCCCCCCAGGGCCGCCAACGTGGTGCGGGACTGCGTGAAGGCCTGCCTGAACTCCACCTACGAGTACATCTTCAACAACTGTCTGGAGCTCTTCAACCGGCAGTTCCAACCCGCCGCCCCGCCGGTGAGGAGACGCCCTGGAGGACCTGAACGCCTCATGGCATCAAAGACTCTTAGGATCCTGGAGGAGGATCACAAGACTCTTAGGATCCTGGAGGAGGATCAAAATACTCTTAGGATCCTGGAGGAGGATCACAAGACTCTTAGGATCCTGGAGGAGGATCACAAGACTCTTAGGATCCT
>NC_046974.1:3944679-3977179 GCF_009769545.1 Cyclopterus lumpus
TCATCCATAGCGGAGATTCCCATCCTTATTTGCACCGTGCAGCATGTGTTATATTGACAACAGGAGGAGGTGACGGATGCAAAACATAAAGATAAAGACCAGATGTGGTACCAGATGTGAAGAATCACACTTAAATTGGAGACGTGTTTATTATTAGCGAAGGTAAACACCATGAACACGACACGAGGGCAGGTGTGTGTGTGTGTGTGTGTGTGTGTGTGTGTGTGTGTGTGTGTGTGTGTGTGTGTGTGTGGGGCCGTGTGCAAAAACTCTTTCACCAAAAACAGCTGCAAGAGAAAGAAGAAGGAGGAGAATAAGAAATGCAGTGAAGTGGAGGTTCTGGTAAAAAACAAATTAAAATGTTTAAGCGTCGTAAAATGTAAATGTAAGCAATTCAGGATATTATTTCTTTAATAACCCAATCATTATGACTGTAAAACCTACAATAACTTAATTTGATAATATAACATTTTATACATGTTCATCAAATTAAAAAAAACGTGTGTTTCCTTTGCTTTCAACAAACAAACTCCACGACGCTCGTTCCCAACGACGGTCAATCCGGAATAATCAATTAGTCCGAGCCGCCTCGGGGTGTCGATACCGGGTCCATCTCGCTGTGAGGCGACGAGCCCTTTCAGAGATGCATCTGGTGTTGATTTGTGTGTGTGTGTGTGTGTGTGTGTGTGTGTGTGTGTGTGTGTGTGTTGTTTGTACAGAACACGAGAAGCACAGGCTGTGTAAGACTGCCGACTACATGAACCTGCACTTCAAGGTCAAGTGGCTTTACAACGAGTATCTTAAGGACCTGCCCGCCTTCACCGACACTGTGCCTGAGTACCCCGTGTAAGACACACACACACACACACACACACACACACTCAGTATCTCACTCTTTCTCGGCCTCCTCCAGACTAAAGGGAGCTCCTCTCGATTCCTCATTCCTGGCTCTTTTATTGAGATCTTTTTAAATACAAAGTAACACAGGTAATAATAATTATGACACATTGTGACAAGGTGCTGTACGTGGTTTTGATCAATCGAGTGTAATTGATCAATTTAAAAGAAGAAATATTGAATAAATAAAACAAATAAAGACAGCTTAGAACTGGAGAATTGATGGAAGAGTTGTACAAGCGTTAGATTTAAACTACATTTTGTTTATTCTTTGATAAAGCACAAGATCAGCTGGTTTTTCTCCAGTTTCGTGGGCCAGCTTTAATGTTTTGGTCTGTTGTTGTTGTTGTTGTTGTTGTTGTTGCAGGTGGTTCCTGCAGTTCGTCCTGGCCTGGCTGGCTGAGAACGAGGAGGTGTCGATGGAGTTCATGCACGGGGCGCTGGAGAGAGACAAGAGAGAAGGGGTGAGTCAGAGAGGAAGAGGAAGTGGTGAGTCAGAGAGCAAGTGGTGAGTCAAAGAGGAAGTGGTGAGTCAGAGAGACACGAGAGAAGGGGTGAGTCAAAGAGGAAGTGGTGAGTCAGAGAGAAAGAGGAAGTGGTGAGTCAAAGAGGTGAGTCAAAGAGGAAGTGGTGAGTCATAGGAAGAGGAAGTGGTGAGTCAAAGAGGAAGTGGTGAGTCAAAGAGGAAGTGGTGAGTCAGAGAGGAAAAGGAAGTGGTGAGTCAAAGAGGAAGTGGTGAGTCAAAGAGGAAGTGTTGAGTCAAAGAGGAAGTGGTGAGTCAGAGAGGAAGAGGAAGTGGTGAGTCAAAGAGGAAGAGGTGAGTCAAAGAGGAAGTGTTGAGTCAGAGAGGAAGAGGAAGGGGTGAGTCAAAGAGGAAGAGGTGAGTCAAAGAGGAAGTGTTGAGTCAGAGAGGAAGAGGAAGGGGTGAGTCAAAGAGGAAGTGTTGAGTCTGAGAGGGAGTGGTGAGTCAGAGAGGAAGTGTTGAGTCAAAGAGGAAGTGGTGAGTCAGAGAGGAAGAGGAAGTGGTGAGTCAAAGAGGAAGAGGTGAGTCAAAGAGGAAGTGTTGAGTCAGAGAGGAAGGGGTGAGTCAAAGAGGAAGTGTTGAGTCAGAGAGGAAGAGGAAGGGGTGAGTCAAAGAGGAAGTGTTGAGTCAGAGAGGAAGAGGAAGGGGTGAGTCAAAGAGGAAGTGTTGAGTCTGAGAGGGAGTGGTGAGTCAGAGAGGAAGTGGCCGTCCTTCATTATTGAAGGCTCGGGTGTGTAATCGGTGTCGGAGAGATGGACCGTTTTCCTCCCGCAGCTCCGATCCAATCACAGCTGTCGGTTACTCGTGTCAACACAAAGACATCAGCCGGGGACAGCGAATAAAAGATAAACACATCTAAAACAACAAATATAAAAGCCAATTTTGTCACGCTCCAAGTTTTCAACCTACATGTAAAAACGATGCCATACGGACTATATTTTGATCATTTTGATAAATATAATACACTTCAACAGGACTCGGTGACCATCTTACTTTGATTTCTTGGTTTATTTTCACCGGGGCATCAACGAGTCTCCCCCGTTGGACGTAAACGTAGAATCTCATTCCAAAGTTTCTATTTCCTGTTTCCTGTGGACCGATAATTTGCCTCACCGGAAAAAAAAAAAAAAAGTAATAATAAAGAACAATTTTTCCGGCTACTCAGACAGCGGATATGAGACGCAAATGTAATAAAATCACAACGCCCCAGAACTGCGACTCGTAAATTATGTTAAAAAAATCCCATAACTTCTTCTAATTAATGTAAAAAAAAAATATATATATATATATATATATAGGTGGGGGGGGGGCAGATTGACAGGATGATGGACAGGTGTCTTCAGGGGGGAACTCGTGGGCAGTGTCACTTTGATGCTCTCCAAAGGGGTGTTATCGTCCGTTAGAGGGGCGTTCACAAGCTTTTCAGGTGATTCGGGGGGGGGGGGTCAAAGGTCGGCGTATTAAAAACGCAGGCAGGACATTCACATTAAGGACGTACACACGTAGTATTCTACTCTCCTCTTTCCTCTCTTAAGCAGCCTGATATAACAACTCTTTTAGAGGGTGGGAGGCTACAGGGAGCCCATTAGAGAAAGATGTTACGGAGGAGCTGTTGAGTGCTTATCGGCCCTGAAACGACCCGTTATGGAAGAGAGACGGACGGCAGGATGCAACTCATGTGGGGAAATATGTCAACTAGACCTTCTGCATTCGGGTTTGAAGCCTTAAGAAGGAACGTTCAACTGGAGAATTCATCCCAAGGACCACAATTCTTCAATAAGCCCTTTTTCCCCCATACATTCAGTCCTTTAAGATTATTAATAATAATAATTGAAATTGGCTTTTATATGAGAAGTAACTTTTTTGTGCAGTGTTTCTTGTTTTTTTTATTTTTATTTAATTTAAGGCAGTTGCTTTTAGGCACAGCTATTAAAATATATATATAAATATGTGTGTGTGTGTGTGTGTGTGTGCAGTTCCAGCAGACGTCGGAGCACGCCCTGTTCTCCAGCTCCGTGGTGGACATCTTCACTCAGCTCAACCAGAGCTTCGAGATCATCAAGAAGCTGGACTGCCCCGACCCCGCCGTGGTGGCCCATTACAACCGGCGCTTCGCCAAGGTGAGCGCCGTCGCTCGGCAACACCCGGGTGTTGCCGAGCGACGGTCGGAATGGTCGCAAAGTAGAACCAGAACATCCGAAAACATCCGGTTTATTCCCGTGCAACAAACATTCCGCGTATTCTGACGTATTTTGGTGCCTTTGAGGTTTATCGGCAAGAAGAGTTTCAGGTTTGTGTTTTTTTTTTTTTTTTAAATATTTTTATTGAACCTTTGATGCCATATTTCTTCCTTCAGATTTAATTTAAGGCGGTTGCTTTTAGGCAAAGCCATTAAATATAACAAAGCTTCTCTCTGCAGAAGAGAGTGTGTGTGTGTGTGTGTGTGTGTGTGTGTGTGTGTGCGTGTGTGTGTGTGTGATGGTTGGATCAATACGGGACTCGTTAAATAAAGAATGGCTAATGTAAGCCATCACTCTGAGCCGTCCATCTCTCTGACTCCCTATTCATTTTCCACCTCTCATGTTTCTCTCTACCTCTTTTTTTTCCTCTCCTCCCGGTCTGAGCTTTTCGTTTGTTTCTCTTCCGACGTCTTCGTCTCATCCGTGATCTCTCCATCTCGTCTTTTTCTTCGCCTTCAGATATTTGAGATCTATATCTGCTCTTTTATACCTGCTTCTTTAAAAAATCTCGTCCAGTTTCTCTCTTTGCAAACTCCTTCAGTTCCTTATTCTCTCTCTCTCTCTCTCTCTCTCTCTGCCTCGGGCCAGCATAGTTATAGCTCATTTTGGGAAAAATTATGAGTTGACAGTAAAAGACAGACAGCTGCAGAAACGAAATAAAGGAGGGGTGGGGTGGGGGGGGACCATTATAAGTAAAGCAGGCATCCATCAGGCCGAATGTTTAATGCATGATTGTAAGACGTCTCGCTGACTCAGCAGAAAGTAGGGAAAGCTGTGAGGGTCAAACGCTCTGCTTTTTTTTGGGGTCATGTTTGGCGTCGCGGACGACAAAATGAACCGCCCGCCTGATTTAAAAGTCGCCCGCGGTCACACACTCGTCTTCTCAAAGACGATAACTGCTCAGCTCACACTTGGAGGAAACCTGTGATGCGTCTTCACAAAGATGTCCTTTGAGTCCCGCCTTCGGTCTTTTTTGATTGGCAGGAGGGCGAATGCAGTGTGGTACGACACAACAAACCTGTGTGTGTGTGTGTGTGTGTGTGTGTGTGTGTGTCTTGTTTCCGCAGACCATCACCAAAGTGCTGCTGCAGTACTGTGCCCTGCTGGCCAAGAGCTTCCCCTCCTACTGCGAGAAGGAGAAGATCGTGAGTACAGCTGGAGCCTCTCATGTTCTGTCTGCTGACGCTCCATTTATCTCTGTTGTCTCTCTCTCTCTTTCTCTCTCTCTCTCTCTCTTCCTCATCCATCTCTTCCTCCCACCAGCCCTGTGTGCTGATGAACAACATCCAGCAGATGAGGGTCCTGTTGGAGAAGATGTTCGAGTCGATGGGAGCAAAACAGGTGAACACACACACACACACACACACACACACACACACACACACACACACACACACACACACAACCTGAGGGTTTCAACCTTGCAGACACTGATGAGTTGTGGGTCATTAAAGCGTTCTCTCTCAAACTTTTTTTTATTTTATATAAATGGCAAACCATCGAGACTCAATTCACAAAATGTTTAATTCATAATTTTTACATCTTGAGAGTGACTTAAATGCGTAAATGGACATTTCCGACCATTTTAACTTTTGTTGTTTTCATGCTTTTTTTTCATGCCTAATGACTTATTTTCAAGATGCTAATTACCCCAACTCTGGTATACACAATATTGTATTTATTATTTATTATTTTATAATACAAAATAAAATAAGAAAAAGAGCAAAACTCATCCCTGCCGGTCCCCTCGTCGTCGATTATTTTACTATTTGCTTGAGTTGAGATTTATTTTGTTGATTCGTTGGTTTCACACTTTTTCAAGCTGAATAATTTAAAGTCATAAGGTTATTTCTGCTAAACCCACAACCTAATGTGGTGCTTTTGTGTTCTTTGGTCCAGGACATTAACTTGGATAGCAGAACACAGCTTGGTTTAATGCATTTGTTGTTGAAGACATACACACATGGAAAACAGCCCATAAATCCCACATGTAGGCGGAGTTGAATGCTCAATGTCTTTAGTAGCTACAATAATCAAAATCAATGCGCACATTCAGGCTCAAAAGTGTCGCGCAGATATAAATGTGGACCCCTAAACTCAGTTCAAGGACACGGCTGAAATCTACCAGCTGTCCCTGAAGCAGTCTCCATCCAAGAAGTGTTTTTTAAATGGCGACGTGAAAGAGGAACTCTGGAGCGGATGATGTCACTTTATTTCAGTTCAAAGATGTCAACGAAAACATCAAATAATTGGGAACGTTGTCGTTAAACTGGATTCAGTGTTATGCAGGAAATCTCCCAAACACGTGTGATAACAAACAAAAAACAGACTTGGGACCAGCCCGATGGGACCCGATGGGTGAAGGTCTATCGGAGAGAAACGCTCTGATGTCCCGCTGGCTGTTTGGGACCCTGAAGGGGGTTTTCTCTCTGAGAGGCTGTAAAAAAAAATAATGTAAAGTAATTGTAATTTTACAATGTATTTTTGCAATAATAACCGTGGAGAAAGCTCTATAAGAATATTAATTTCAAAAGGTGCAGCAGGGGGGTTCAGAAATAGAAACGTGTGTGCACGTGCATGTGCATGTGCACGTGCACACGTAGCAAGTTAATGCACGTGAGGTGAGAATGAGTGTGTGTGTGTGTGTGTGTTTCTCTCCACAGTTCACAGCTGAGGAGGAGAGGGTATGTCTAGGTTTACTCTAGTTCTCCCTCGCTCCTCTTTTCCACCCCCACGTTGCTCCTGGAACAAGAACATCCCAAAATAAACATAACGTCCTCCTCCTCCTCTTCCTCCTCCTCCTCCTCCTCCTCCTCCTTCGTAGACCCCCAGTTTTGAGTCCCAGAAATAGACGTTTGGTTTTCACCTGACATGATACGAGTAAATACGATTTAAAAAAAACGTGTTCTGCTTCTTTCCAAAAAGCTTGAGAACGAGGAGGAACCCGAGGAGTTAGACGAGGAGGAGGTGGGTCCCAGTTCAGTTTGGATACTGTGTAGTGGTCCTGAACTGGTTTGGCTTGTCACACACACACACACACACACACACACAGCTGTACCTATAATGATCAATAACGCTTTCTTTTTAAATAGCAAATACGCCGACTGGCCAAAAAGTACGGGGACACCCAAACATTAATTAAACCCTATTTTTTATTTATTTATTACCATGTTCTGGTAAACATCCTAAATATAAGTATGGACCTGAAAATGTGTCTCCTTTAATATTTAATATTTGTAATATTTGTCCACCACGCTTTTGGGTGTTTTTAGGGTGTTTGTAGCCATTGAGGCTTTATTTAGATTTATGGCGAGCAGAAAGTATACGATCATAATTATAAATGAGTCTTTCATTTAGTTTTAGTGGAGCTCGATTTTTAGTGCAGCACTTATTTGTTCTTCTTTTATATAATCGCTGTTTCTTTGTCCTGCATGTTTTTTTTTTTACGGTTTGCTCGTTTTTTTAATTTTATTTCCACACCGTCTCCGCCAGGTTGTCACTGACGACGACGGGGAGGACGACATGGTGGGTAGTAGGCTAAAAAATAAAAAAAATCCTTTTTATTCTTTTTTTTATTCTAATTCTTTTTTGTCTCCTCTCACTTTCTTTTCTTATTGTTTTATCCATTTCAACCTCCAGTCTGGCTGCTCAGACTCAGAGGGATCTGAGGTAAGAGGGAATTAGTTAAGGGAGGAAAATAAATCATATCACGTCAGTGTAATTCACCATTAGTTAATTACCACATTCACACCTGTGACCTGGACCTCAGCATAGAGGTTTTATGTCGACAGGAGCTTTGCTCGTCAGGGAATTTGTAAAATGTTTTTCATTTAAAATCATATAGTTTAGACTCGCTGCGCGCAGAATTTATCGATTTCATATATTAGTATTTAGAGTCCTACTGTGGCGACGTCCTCGCAGCCATAAATGTAGATTAGTATTGTTTTTTTTTAACCTTTATTTCAGCAGGATATTTATTTCCCTTTGAGATTTTTTTTGTTAAATCTGGGGAGTCCCGGCTAAAGACGGCGGCTTTTGAAAGTTTCACAATAAAAGTGCACAAAAAAAACCATCATAAATTGTACGTGAACGAAACGAGCAACAGACGGAATGAGTGAGCGGCGAGATGTTCAGCTCGCATCAGGATGAGGGTTGAAAACGGATTTCAAAAGAACCTTTATTGACAAAAGAACCGGCGCCGGTTCTAGGAAGGACCGTGGGGGGGTCTAACATGGGGGGGGGGTCTCGGCCAGCTGGCTGAATGTGCTGCTCGTGGTTACCGTCCCTGCAGGAGAAGATGTGTATTGTTTGTGGTTATATCCGATGTGTGTGTTTGGTTCATTAAACTCGTTACAGACGGTTTAAATGAACGTCTACGTCGGTTAGGTTTATTGTGTTTGCTAATGCTGCACTGCTTGTCCTGTCATGTCCTTCTGCCCTTTCCTTTCCTTTCCTTGTCTGTCCTTTCATTTCATTTCCTTTCCTTTCCTTGTCTTTCCTTTCCTTTCCTTTCCTTTCCTTTCCTTTTCTTTCCTGACCTGTCCTTTCATTTCCTTTCCTTTCCTTTCCTTGTCTGTCCTTTAATTTCCTTTCCTTTCCTTTCCTTGTCTGTCCTTTCATTTCCTTTCCTTTCCTTTCCTGACCTGTCCTTTCATTTCCTTTCCTTTTCTTTCCTGACCTGTCCTTTCATTTCCTTTCCTGTCATGTCATGTCCTTTCCTTTCCTTGTCTGTCCTTTCCTTTCCTGACATGTCCTTTCATTTCCTTTCCTTTTCTTTCCTGTCATGTCATGTCCTTTCCTTTCCTTGTCTGTCCTGTCCTTTCCTTTCCTTTCCTTGTCTGTCCTTTCATTTCCTTTCCTTTCCTTTCCTTGTCTGTCCTTTCATTTCCTTTCCTTTCCTTTCCTGACCTGTCCTTTCATTTCCTTTCCCTTTCTTTCCTGTCATGTCATGTCCTTTCCTTTCCTTGTCTGTCCTTTCCTTTCCTTTCCTTTCCTGACATGTCCTGTCCTTTCCTTTCCTTGTCTGTCCTGTCCTGTCCTGTCCTTTCCTTTCCTTTCCTTTCCTGTCATGTCCTGTCCTTTCATTTCCTTTCCTTGTCTGTCCTTTCCTTTCCTTTCCTGACATGTCCTGTCCTTTCCTTTCCTTTCCTGTCATGTCCTGTCCTTTCATTTACTTTCCTTGTCTGTCCTGTCCTTTCCTTTCCTTGTCTGTCCTTTCCTTTCCTGTCATGTCCTGTCCTTTCATTTCCTTTCCTTGTCTGTCCTTTCCTTTCCTTTCCTTTCCTTGTCTGTCCTTTCCTTTCCTTTCCTTTCCTTGTCTGTCTTTTCCTTTCCTTTCCTGTCCTTTCCTTTCCTTTCCTTGTCTGTCCTGTCCTTTCCTTGTCTGTCCTTTCCTTTCCTTGTCTGTCCTTTCCTGTCCTTCTTTCCTGTCCTTGTCTGTCCGTTCCTGTCCTTGTCTGTCCTTTCCTGTCCTTCTTTCCTGTCCTTGTCTGTCCTTTCCTGTCCTTGTCTGTCCTTTCCTGTCCTTGTTTGTCCTTTCCTTTCCTTGTCTGTCCTTTCCTTTCCTTGTCTGTCCTGTATACATGTAGGTTGACAACAAAGAGAAGGAGAACCAGGTTGGTTGTTGGTCCGACTCCGTGATGTTTGTTACTTTAAATCAGGCGTTAATGCAACCAGGACTTAGTGTGTTGTCTGTTGTGTGTTGTCTGTTGTGTGTTGTCTGTTGTGTGTTGTCTGTTGTCTGTTGTGTGTTGTGTGTTGTCTGTTGTGTGTTGTCTGTTGTCTGTTGTCTGTTGTGTGTTGTGTGTTGAGGAACACACGGCGGTATCTCTCCTCTCTTCAGACGAGGACGAGAACGAGTGTGATATTAATGTTCAATGTCCTCTTAAAACCTAAATACTCTTTGGCTGGATGTCCGTGATTGTCTTTGTTGTTTTGTTGTCTTTCTTTCTTTTTTTTATGTCTTTGTTTTTATTCCTTTCTTTGTCACAAAAGCTTGAAAAGGTGAGCAGCCAAAAGTACCTTTTTTTTCATCCTCAACCATGAATGTTTTGTTCTTTTTCATTCTTATTAACTTTCCTGTCGTTTATTTTTCTCATTTCTTTTTTTCCCCCTCGTCTTCCAAGTCGGAGTCCAAGAAGGAAAAGGTGTGTTAGCAGCCGTGAACTGGACATTAAATATGCAAAGATAACATAACCTTAATCTAACCTTGAAGCAGCTTTAATTAGTATTGTTATAATAACAAAGTTACCAGTCGTTATTAACTTACAGGTAATGTGCAGAGAGCTGGTTTATCTGGTTTAACCAAAAATAATTCACCTTCATTTTAGGACAAGACAAGAAAGCAATTTCAAATACTACTACTACTAATAATAATAATAATAATGATGATGATTATAACGGGATATTGGTTTATACACCTGCACAATAGAAATGCTACATTTTATTATGAAGTGAAACAACTATAAAAAATAATAAATACATATAATCAAACATGGAGTACATGGACAACAATACATGGACAAACAAAACAGCAATTAAAAAGGTCTTTCAAGGATCTTTTTTGAAAATACACATAATAATATTTAGTCCCCGTACATCTTATGTATTTTCATTATATTTTATATATATATATAAGATTGATTTATATATATATATATAAAATATATATACGTATGAAATATAATATATATATAACATATTATATATATAATATTTAATATATGTATAAAATATTATATATATATAACATATTATAAATATATAATATATATAATATTTAATATATATAAATATATATTATATATATATATATAAGATTGATTTATATATATATATATAAAATATATATACGTATGAAATATAATATATATATAACATTATATAATATTTAATATATGTATAAAATATTATATATATATAACATATTATAAATATATAATATATATCATATTTAATATATATAAATATATTATATATATATTAGATTGACTACAGAAGTGAGTTAAAGCCTGGTGTTAATGATCCTAACGATCCCCGTTCAAAGTGGTCTGAGGATGTTTTTCCAGAGGTCTAAATCATGCGTGTGCTTTATTAATAACGCTGTCAGAAAAACCGTTAGAATATGGAGGCTTTGCTTTGAGGGCGTTTTTATCACTCCTCTGAGGGATGTGAGCTTCCGAGCTGGAATTTAAAACCTGAGCATCAGCAAAAGAGAGGAGACCTGTGAGGGTCTCACCTGAAGACGACAAGAGGCCTTTATTGGTATGAGTCACTGTCTGGAGGGACTAAAAGGAGAACAGGGAGGGGGAACCTCATCGGGACTAGCCCCAAGAAAGAACAGAGTGCGTCTGTTGTGCTGTCAGCGTGTGAATGGACGTTGTGTTACTGAAAGCTCACTCACAGATGTGTGTGTCCTTGCAGGCTGAAAAGAAAGACAAAGAGAAGCAGGTTGGTTCCTCTTTCTGATCCGAGACTTCAGCTTTTCTGTCATCTTTTCATGGATTCAGATCAAGACCTCTTTCTCCTGTGAAACCCTCTGAACTCATTCTTTCACTTCACTGTACATGCAACATATATATTTTATATATATATATACTATTTATGTTTATATTATTTACATATATATATATTATATATATATATTACATATATATATTATATCCAGTATATATATATATTATTTATGTTTATATTATTTATATATATATATATATATATATTATATATATATATATATTATATACAGTATATATATACTAATTATTTATTTATATATATATTATTTATATATATTATATATATATATATTACATATATATATTATATCCAGTATATATATATATTATTTATGTTTATATTATTTATATATATATATATATATATATTATATATATATATATTATATACAGTATATATATACTAATTATTTATTTATATATATATTATTTATATATATTATATATTGTATATATATATATTATTTATGTTTATATTATTTATATATAATATATATATATATATTTATATATATATTATATGTATTTAACATATATATATATTATTAATATATTATATATGTATATAAAATATATATATGTATAAAATATATATATAATATTTAATATATATAATAATGTGAAAGCTTTCTTTTGAAACTTGTTTTTTTCCTTTCTTTGCCTCAAGAAGGACGCTAATAGCAAACAGGTGGGTGCTTGAAACTCATCCTCACTTTAGAGGTCTTTTGATGAGCCGGAGGGGCTCGTGAATCCTGAAAGCTTCAGTAATATTGAAATAAAGTGCATTTAAAAAGGCCTAATGATCAAAAGTAAGCTCATAAAGAACATTAATAAGCAGTAAGAATGGTTTCTCTTTCCGTAAGTTCATCGTAGCTTCATACAAAGAAGAAAAAAAACAAATACATCGACGCACGTGTGACGCGGCACTAACAGCCCTGAGCTTTGTTGTGTTTGTGTGTTTGTGTGTTTGTTGTGTTTGTGTGTTTGTGTGTTTGTGTGTTTGTGATGAGCAACAAAGCCCCCCGACCGCGTCAATAGTCCCACTTTGTTGATTCACACTTTTCCCAGAATCCAGTTCAAAGAATCATTTCCAGAACACTTGACTTGACAGCGTGACTCAAAGTTTCTCTTTCTTTCTCCGGGACGAAGCTTTCTGTTCCTTTTGTTTCTGAATATGAATTATTGCCTTTTCGCCTTTCCCCTTTGCGTATTTTTAAGTCATGCAGTAACTGCAGAGCACAATTGTCTAATGTTTTTTTTTTGTCGTCGTCTTCTTTCTTTTTGTTGTCACAAGTCAAAGGAGGAAGTAAACAAGGTTTGTTTGTGTCCTTTTTGCCCCCGTAGTGCTTTTCCCTCTGATCCTCAACATAAAAGCACCTTGCAGGGTTTCTGAGGTGCAATAGAAACCTCAAACTGTGCAGGTAGAACCTGGAAGACCTCCGTCTTACAGGTTCTACCTGTCTAGGACTTTTTTATTTATTTATTGAGGCGCAAAACATGTCAGACAATCCCATTTGTGAGAGATTATTATTTTAGGGTTTTTGATATGCAATCAATTTTTTATTATTTATAATATTTTATTTGGGTGCTCTTTTATATATATGCATTGCATTGTAATGAATCTTCATGACCTGTAGACTATGAATGTGTTATTGAACTCTGCTCATATATATTATTGATATATATTTATTTATATATATATTATTTATCTATATATTATTGATATATATTTATTGATATATATTATATTATATATATCATTATATTATGTATATTATATTTTATACATATATTATTTATATATATATATTATATATATATACATTTATATAAATATATATATATTATATTTAATATATATAATATTTTATAAATATATTTTATTTATATATATATATTATATATATATACATTGATATAAATATATATATTATATGTAATATATATAATATTTTATAAATATATATTATTTATATATATTTATTTATATATATTATATTATATATATATTATACATGTATTATTTATATATATATATATATATATATTATATATATATACATTGATATAAATATATATATTATATTTAATATATATAATATTTTATACATATATATTATTTATATATATTTATATATATATATAATATATATATATTATATTATATTTTATACATATATTATTTATATATATATATTATATATATACACTTATGTAAATATATATATTATATTTAATATATATAATATATATATAAAACACGTTGAATTATGGAAAAGCTGTGTTCCTTTTATACACACACAAAGTATATATGAACAGCGATGCTCAGCAGCAGTCTTAGATGTGTGTGTGTGTGTGGTGGGAGCTGAGCTACAGGGTCATGACTACGCTGTGGCCAGCCCTATGGAGCGTGTAACAGGAAATATATATAAGACATAAGCATCTTATACATATTTCCGTGTGCAGCAGCGGACGTGAGAAATCAAACAGGTGATGCCGGCGTTTTGTCTTGTAGCACCTCAATAAACCAGAGGCAATAATAAACATGACGCTTTTATTAAAATCACCCACTCACCGTTACCCAATCCACCAGGCAATCATAACCAAAAGGAAAAAAACAACCTGCTCTATTTCCACCGGCTGCAGACACGCCCTCTCTGTCTGTGACGTGATGCGTGACTTTCTCTTCTCCTCTTCTGTCTCTCTTCTCGTTTTGCTCCCTCTCTTTCCGTCCCTCCGAAGACTGAAGCCACGGCTGCCACCAAGAAGGTACAGGTGTGTGTGTGTGTGTGTGTGTGTGTGTTTATAACCAGTTCTTCTTCCTTTCAATCATTTTATTTTAAGTTTTTACAAGTTACACATTACCTCACATTATACTAGACAACAAAAAAACAACAACAAGTAAATAAAAATGACATAACAGCATAACATATTTTCTTTCTCTTGTCTTTAAAGAATTGAGAATGATTCACTGCTCGATGTGCTGTCTGTAAAATATGTAAAATATGATGCTATCGTGTTTCTATATGAATTTAAGCTGAAATTCACAGCACCGTGCATGAGTACTTTTTTTATTTTTTTAAACTCCATGCCACTTTATAAAAGACTGAAGATAAAGTGAAATCTGGTTATGAGGACATTAATAATTTTCACTACAGTGATATTAACTCTCTCACTCTGAGTGAATACCTCACTCTCCATCACTTTGAGGCTCTATTTTCTTTCCTCCTGCTTCCAGTTTGTTCTGTGTCGTGAGATTAAATGAATACTGATTCTTCCTCCTGTCTTAGAGGATCTTCTCAAGGACACACACACACACACACACACACACACACACACACGCACGATAAAGATGCTTCGCCACGCCTTTGCGGTTCACGTAAACACTTCGTTTTTTTATTTGGATCGGGGCCAAGAAGTTGACGGCGGAGTGCAAAACTTTTCACTCCACTCAACATTCGTCACTTAGAGTGCGAGCCACTGAAGACGGCGTGGCCTCAAAGTCACGGAGCCTCTTCCGGTCCAATTACATGTTTCTGGCTCTTCGCCCGACGTCCTCTATCTAATGAGGCGGTCGGCGGGCGCACGTCCCACAGGAGACGCTTTTCGTGGGACGCGTCGTCGTCGTCGCCGCCGCTCGGCCTTCTGGGACGCGTGTGAGGTCCGGCATGCCGATGAGATCCTGGCCTGGTTTTTATTGAAGGTCTGGTTCCCCCGGCGGTAGGGCAGTAAAAAAAACATATTTAATGTGTGCGATACAATATGAACGGGGGTAAATCAACAGAAAAGGCCTTCAGGTTGGTCTAAATATGATCCGATGTTCACGTTTAAAAAGAATAAATAAAAATGACTCCCCCCCCCTCCTCCATCTATGCATATTTTCATGGCATGCACATGTGACAATATGAGATATTATGAGCAGCACATCGACGTCTGAATGGTTCAAAACCTGCTGAATTACCCACGAGGCATTGGGGCAGACCACAGGCCCACAGAGGCAGTCGGCTGGCCTTCAACCAACCCGAGTGTGAGTCTTGACCTCCTTAGCTTAAGGTCAAGAAGTCTCACTTTGACTTTTGTCGCCTGTCAAATTAGCAGAAAAAAGGGTCCCGGGTGGAAAATCAAGCCGAGGTTTCCCGTGTTTATGAAATCTTTTGCACTCATTTAAATATGAAAAGCGACTTCCTCCTCCGTTTTCTTCTGTGAACATCAGCTTCCACCACGTTTATGACGTTAAACCCATTGCAGACAGAAGAGTGACGCCCCCCCCCCCCCCCCCCCCCCCCCCCCAATGAGCTCCACTTAACGGAGCCTTAGATCTTGGTACATACAAAGCGCTGTTGAATGAGCTCCTCGTGCCTTAAACCTACCAACTCAACTGCACCGCGTCGGCCTTTTCAACCACATTTCATATCTCACTCACGCATATTTGCTGCAAACTGCGCGCTCAGTTCTGCTCGAAGCATCCGGAAAATGCAATAAGAGGTTGTTTTTTTTGTGGTGTTTTTTTTGGTGCTTCAAAGTGAGTTTTGTTGAACAGTTTTCAACTCGCGGTACAAAGATAGAGCTCACGAATGAGAGGTTATTCAAGGTTATTTATGCTTATTGTAAATACAGTTGCTCCAAAGTGTGCAGCACTATATATATATATATATATATATATATATAACTATATATATATATATATATATATATATATATATATATAGTTATATCTAATGGTGAGGGCTTTAAATAACACGTCGTTCTCCTTGTAGCTGGATGTCGAGGCCGCTGACATCCTCAATGAGCTGCAGGTGAAGCTCAACTCCTTCCTGGACAACTTCACCATTGTGTTTGCCAAGAGGTAACACACACACACACACACACACACACAGACACACACACACACACACACACACACACACAGACACACACACACACACACACACACACACACAAACACACACACACACACACACACACACACACACACACTGTATGGTCATCCCGTTCTGGTCTAAGTGCTCCTCCTTGGTCTCCTCCTCCTCCTTGTTCTCCTCCTCCTCCTCCACCTCCTCCTCCTCCTCCTCCTTGTTCTCCTCCTCCTCCTCCTCCACCTCCTCCTCCTTGTTCTCCTCCTCCTCCTCCTTGGTCTCCTTCTCCTTGGTCTCCTCCTCCTCCTCCTCTTTGGTCACCTCCTCCTCCTCCTCCTCCTCCTCCTCCTTGGTCTCCTTCTCCTTGGTCTCCTTCTCCTCCTCCTCCTCCTTGGTCTCCTCCTCCTCCTCCTCCTTGTTCTCCTCCTCTTCCTCCTCCTTGGTCTCCTTCTCCTTGTTATCCTCCTCCTTCTCCTTGTTCTCCTCCTCCTCCTCCTCCTTGTTCTCCTCCTCCTCCTTGGTCTCCTTCTCATTGGTCTGTTCCTCCTCCTCCTCCTCCTCCTTGGTCTCCTCCTCTTCCTCCTCCTTGGTCTCCTTCTCATTGGTCTCCTCCTCCTCCCCCTCCTTGGTCTCCTTCTCCTTGTTCTTCTCCTCCTCCTCCTCCTCCTCCTCCTCCTCCAGTTTCCAGACCCGTATAAACTCCTGCATGCGTCAGATGGCTGAGATGCTCTACCAGATCAAAGGCCCGCCCAACCACAGCACGGCCGAGGCCGACGCCGACAACACGCTGAGGCCCCTCATGGAGTTCCTGGATGGGAAGTACGGGAAAGCATGACGCCACACACACACACACACACACACACACACACACACACACACACACACACACTCACACACACTCACGCACACGCACACACACACACACACAAGCTGCTTGTAAGCTTCTGGCATACGACTGTCTTTTAATGTCAATTATTGTTGCTCATGAATCCACTAATGTCATTATAGTTTTGCCTCCTTATTTATCAAAACACTTAAAATCACTGAGTCGAAAATGAATGATGGCCTCTCAGTGCCCTTGAACTGACCCCTACAATGACGTGTGTGTGTGTGTGTGTGTGTGTGTGTGTGTGTGTGTGTGTGATCCAGTCTCAGTGTCTTCGCTGACATCTGTGAGAAGACGGTGCTGAAGAGGATCCTGAAGGATCTGTGGAAGATCGTCCTGAGCAGCCTGGAGAAGACCATCGTGCTGCCTCAGAGCAACGACAGCCTGGTGAGAGCCCGAACCCGAGCCCGAACCCGAACCCGAACCCGAACCCGAACCCGAACCCGAACCCAAACCCGAACCTGAACCTCCGCGTGGCCCCTAGAGACGGATTAAAAAACATATATAAAGGATTCAAATCGACAAGTATCGTCTTTTTTTCTTCTTCCTCTACTGCAAAACTGTCAAACTTGAGGTCCTCACAAGAATAGAAGAAGACGATTAAGAAAAGACCAGTTGCATGACGAGTAATCCATATCCCTCGTTTCTGTTCTTCTGAAGCAGATTGACGAGGACAATAATGTTTTTGCTCATTCGGGAACAAATTGCACACACTCTGCTTGTCGTCAGCCATTTTAACCACTTGTGTGTGTGTGTTTTTTTATTGTATTGATTTCCTGATGAACGTATTGTTCTCGTCTTTCTCGGTGGCTCAACTCCCCAAATATCGTATTTTTATTATTCATTTAATTCACTAAAAAGTGCCTGCAGCAAACGAGTTTCTCCAAATGCTCTAAAGTAGCGATGCTTGTTTTAATTATGACGGAAATATCAATGTTTGCCGCGATAAATTGAATATTAAAGTCTCAAGCTGAGTGTGAATGGAAGGCGTCGTCGTAAAGCTGCAGATGAATCTGCGTATTTGTTGTATACACAAATACATGTGCACTGCTGGATGATGTCGAATTATCTGCTATCTCAGCTCCAGCATCGTGTTCTGCTGCCACCTAGTGGTGAAATGATGCATCGCTCTCCTGTGCAGAGAATTGTGATGCACGAGGATGCATAAAGATATCACAATATAATCCCTCTCTCTCTCTCTCTCTCTCTCTCTGCAGGGGGCCCAGCTCCTCACAGCAGCTAAAGGACTGTCGAATCTCAAGGTAACACACACACACACACACACACACACACACACACACACACACACACACACACACACACACACACACACACACACACACACAGGAACTGGCAATCAGCCTCCTGGACGATTCTTTTGGATTTTTATGTCTAAGTTTATAAATTATTGGTTTCCAGGGCTCACTTAAAAGATTACGATGCAAATGTAAACGTGTTTAATATTGTAAATTTTTTATTTTTTATTTTTTTCCTGTGAGTTTTGTGAGGTCAAAGGTCAGGGATGTCGTATGTGTACAGATTGTAAAGCCCTGTGAGACAAATTTGTAATTTGTGATATTGGGCTATACAAAATAAACTGAATTGAATTGAATTGAATATATATATATATATATATATATATATATATATATATATATATATTTATTTATTTTAATTATGTGTGATAATCCCTCTCCAAGAATTATATGTATTCTATTAATGAATACATTAAATTAAATTAAAATTTAAATAAATATGAGAGTGGACCGGAAAAAAATGAGGGGAAGGAATTTAAGTTATTGAGACCACAATTATTCTTATTTTATTTTAATTTATTATTTTTGTTGATGAAGTTGTCCTCCTAATGTCTTGTGGTCTCTGCAGGGGGGCGGGGAAGCCAAGACGCTGACGCCCAAGCAGTGCATCATCATCGACGCCGGGCTGGAGACCATCAAGGTCGGTGGAGACGAGCAGGAATTACACTTTTAAGACTTTTACAGTCGTTGTTAAAACATGCGAGAACAAACGTTAAGTGACGTGTTCTTCACGTCTTTGTAGCCCCCAAAAAAATGTAAAAATGAAAAATATATTTGCACTTTTTAAATGATGCCACCAGATTTTAAACACTCATTTATGTTTAATTACTGAAGCACTGCAATTTCCATTTGGGAATAATACAGTAAAATAAACTTTCTACCTTTTTAAAAGGTTCTATTCACAGAAATGGAATATAATATTCTTAACTACGTTTCCATCAGTGTGTAATGACCTAAAACTGAGAATCGTTTAGAACGAGCCCTTCGTATCTTCATGCCGTGTTGCTACGGTAACCCGGAGCGGACAAACCAAACTTTTTACAGTTTTTACATCAGAATCAGAACCTTTTTATTGACAAGTATATTTTTCACATACAAGGAATTTGTGCAACATTGGACAATAACATTAAACAATCAACACAGTGCAATAATTGAAACATATTAAATGTACAGAAGAATATAAAATAAAGTGCACAGACCCTCTGAAGGATGAAGGTTCCTCACCTTCACCGTGAGACGTGTCTCTTCTTCTTCTTCTTCCAGCAATACTTCCACGCCGGAGGAAACGGGCTGAAGAAGGCGTTCGTGGAGAAAAGTCCCGAACTGGCGTCGCTGCGTTACGCCCTCTCCCTGTACTCGCAGAGCACCGACGCTCTCATCAAGACCTTCGTCACCACGCAGCACGCCCAAGGTAATCAGACACACACACACACACACACACACACACACACACACACACACACACACCCTTAACCTTCCTCCTCTGTGTTGTCCTCTCAGTGCATGATGGGATGGGCATCAGAATCACCGGCAGTGAGAAGATTCGACCTGATCGGGGTAAGTCCAGTCCACTCTGGGGGTTTGGGTTCCACGTGGAACCATTGAGCTTCTTTGCAGGGTTCCCTGTAAAAAAATATATATTACAGGTTCGTGGAATTAAACTAAAAACGGGGCTTTTCTAAAGTGTCCGATACGACACATAGTTGCAGTATGTTTCGCATGTTTCGAGGCGTTCGACTGTAATAAGATTAAATTGTAACCGTTGTAAAAAAGTGGGAAAATAAATTTAAACTTTTGCATTATTCATTCATGTATCAAACCTCATGGTAGGGTTTTTTTTAATTATGCTGTAAATGAAACCTTAAAAAGAACAAGATATGTGTGTCTTTAATGTGACGAAAAGGACATTTCTGTGCTGTGAGATAAGAACGATAAGAACGATAAGAACCATAAGATATGTTGTCCGTCACGTGAATGTGACGCGTGGAGGTTTGTGACCTGCAGGCCCGGGCGTGGAGAAGCCCATCGGAGAGGCCGTCCTGCAGATCGACATGATGCTCGGGAAGGAACGCAAAGTCAGCGTCAGAGGTGAGGTCCACAAATACACAAACGTACACACCAGATACATGCTGTCCAAAACCAACGCTCTTTTTCATTAAAATCTTAAATCCATTTTAAGGGGACCAGACTGGTGGTTTTGCATGTTTTAGCTCATTAGCTACGAGTTGTTTATACCAAATATATAGTGTTACACAAGCTTGAGATTTATCACTGACACCAACAACAACACTTGGAACAACAAAACAAAATGTACAATCATTTCAAGAAACATTGTTCCTTTGCAGCTCAACAAACAGATTGATTCACTCTTGTTGCTAAAATGTAGCACCAACAGGGAGATGTTGTTGTTGTTGTTGTTTAACAAGATTCTTTACTGGGAAAGGCTTTATTTTGAAGCCCAGACTAAGATATCTTAAGTAAGTCTCAGGGATGCCAAGTGATTGGTTTGGTTTTACAGTAAACAAGCAAAACCACTGATACGGTCTTTTAAACAATTGTTTCCCCACATGTCCATCATCCAGTCATCGCAGTGAACGACATGAAGTGGCAGACGTCGGGGATGTTCCGGCCTTTCGTCGACGTCTCCATGGTCGGCCCCTTCCTGGCCGACAAGAAGCGCAAGTTCACCACCAAGTCCAAGAACAACAGCTGGTCGGCGAAGTTCAACGAGGCCTTCCAGTTGTGAGTCTGAGATCCGAACCGCTTGACGGCTGAAATGTGATTTGTGAGATGAGAGGCTGAGTTATAACACAGTAATAACAGTTATAACGTAGTTATAACATTCATAACACATTTATAACACCGTAAAAACAGTTATAACAGTAATAACACACTAAAACAGTCATAACACAGTTATAAAACACAGTAAAAACAGTTATAACAGAGTAAAAACAGTTAAAACTGTTATAACCGAGTTATAACACAGTAAAAACTGTTCTAACAGTAATAACACAGTTATAACACAGTAAAAACAGTTATAACAGTAATAACACACTAAAACAGTCATAACACAGTTATAAAACACAGTAAAAACAGTTCTAACAGTAATAACACAGTAAAAACAGTTATAACACAGTGTTATAAACAATAATAACACAGTTATAACCCTGCTCCTCTGCTCCGTAGTGTCCTGGGTAAGGAATCCCCAGACTGCTACGAGCTCCAGGTGACGGTGAAGGATTACTGTTTCGGCCGGGCGGACCGCGTGGTGGGCGTGGCCGTGGTTCAGCTGCGCGACGTCGCCGACCGCAAGAGCTGCGTGTGCTGGTGTCCGCTCGGGCCGCGCGTTCAGACCGACGAGACGGGCCTGACGGTGATGCGCATCCTGTCCCAGCGGCCCGCCGACGAGGTGGCCAAGGAGGTCGTCAAGCTGAAGGCTGAGACGCGCCCCGTGGAGGAGGGCAGATGAGCGGGGGCGACGCCGAGACTCCCACATCGGAGATTTTGTTCGGGGAAAAAAAAAAGAAAAACGTGGCGGCGCTTCAGAGTCGCTCATCCCCCCGTGAACAATGGCCTCCGAATGCCTCCGACGGGGGGAGGAGAGCCTCCGGAAGAGACGCAGCGGACACGAGCGAAGCTGCCTGCTCAGAAACAAAAAGGGTTTCATTACAAGAAGCTTGAAGACAACTACCACGACCAATATCTTAACTTTCAAGCGACTAAAAGGGTTCGAACCACCGACTCAGAGCTTCAGTTCACGGGAGAGAAAAACTCTGGGGCTCTTCTTCACCTGCTGATGGTGATGACGAACTATTTTGGGGGTCGTCTGTAGCAAACTTCACCTGTCGGCCGTCGGAGCAGCTGTTTACCAAACGTACATTTCACTGGAGTGGAAACCGAATGAACGTGAGCAGTTAATCCGGACTGTTCATCATAAATAATCATAACCTGAGAGTGAGAGTGAGCTGGTGGAAGCAACGCTTGTACTGGTTGAGCCTCTGAGGCCTTTTGGACCGCTAACACACATCGGTGCCACTGTTGACTCTGGTATCAGACACTGTTCCCCACCCCAAAACATTAGATTTGACATTGAACCAGCTGAGTAGTGTCACACAAAAACTCATTAAAATGAACTCAGCATGAGTTCAAGTGTTCTAGAATCAGTTCAGCAGGTAGTTCATGGAGAAAACATTTAATTTTTTTTAATTTCTTGAGCAAAAGAATAAAGCAGCTTATGATTTTTTTTTTTTTTTTTTAAAAGGATCGTGTGCTCCTCGTGTTTCATTTAACATGATGACACGCAGGGTGTTACATCCTTTGATTAAAGCCTTTTTTTCGAACACCCGTAGCACCAGATGCAGCTTACAGGAAGTCAGAATATAATAATAATATTAAACCAGAGTTTCTAGAGAGTTTGCTCTTGGAAATCCTCTCAAACGGGTGATTAACTTTAATCATAAAGAGAAAAGAAGCGTGTCGAGGTGCTTCTAATGCGTCGCCTTTTAGTGATAAACCACTGTTTATATTTTTCCCAGACTGAATATTAAAAAAAACCTTGAAAAGCAGGTCACACCGAGACGTGATTTTAAATGTCAGTTCTTATGAGTTACGTTGCCTTAAAATTTTTTTAAAAAAAAGAACCTTCCTCAGTGGAATTCAGAGAGACTCAAAAAAAACACGAATGGCTTCTACGACGTAGCGTTGTTGTTGTTGCTGTTGTTTTCCTGAAGCATTCTGGGTATCGTAGTTTTGAAGCGTCAGCTTCTCTGGACCGAGGACAGCTTTTGGATTCGAGCTCTTCGTTCTTTTTGCCAAGTGTCAAACTGACTGTGGACTCTGTTGACATGTCGAGCCGCTCCGAGTCAAATAGAGCCAACACCTTTTGTGTGGGACCAGAAATAGAACCTTTTATTTTTTTTGTTGCAGTTTTGAAATTGGACGACGACCAAAACAAGTCTTTCAGCCTTTGCCGTGCATGCACAGCTGCATACTGTACCAATCATGTGTTTATGAATATCGAGGGTTGGTGGGTTTTTTGTTTTTTTTGTTGCATTATTCGACCTGGATGGAAAAATGTACCACGCAGGCACCGGGGTGTCCGATTCCACTGAAGCGTAACTGGGTTTGATCCACACTTATTGTGTGTTTACTACGTGCCAAGGGACGCGAGTGTTCTTCTTCTCTCTTTTGTGTAGTTAGCGGACAGATGTGGCCGTTGTCCACGTCCCAACTGTCACTGCACGCTTGCCAACGCTAGCTGCACTGTGGCCCCAAACTCAAGAGGTTCTTGGTAGAATTTAGACAAAGCTAGTTTAGAGTTGTTCCCCTCGGTTCTGCTGCATTAAACTGAATCTTTTGTCTGCAGTATATATTTTTTACAGTGGCCACGGCTGTTTGTACTTAGCCTCCGACCAGAGCATGTATCTATTGTACACTAAAGTACTAGGATTGTGATCTTTTTCATGTATGTACTGTGAAATATGAAGATTGATCAAATGTATGTAAAGCAGTTATTCTAATTATTCTAATGTGACATATGTTGAATATACTTGTAACAATATTTTGTATATAAAATATTTATGAATCAATGCAGTGGGTCGTGTCCTTTGTCTGGATATATCAGCCTCTTGTCAGTGTGTTTTTAATAAAGAGAACAGACCGCGGACCAGCAATGATGGACAGACTTCACTGCATACAAAGTAAAAGAACGTAGTATAGGATGTAAAAGTCATAAAAGTCATAGTATGGGATGTACAACTCATAAAAGTCTTAGTATGGGATGTAAAAGTCATAGTATGGGATGTAAAACTCATAAAAGTCTTAGTATGGGATGTAAAACTCATAAAAGTCATAGTATGGATGTAAAAGTCATAAAAGTCTTAGTATGGGATGTAAAACTAATGAAAGTCTTAGTATGGGATGTAAAAGTCATACAAGTCATAGTATGGGATGTAAAAGTCATACAAGTCATAGTATGGGATGCACAACTCATAAAAGTCTTAGTATGGGATGTAAAACTCATAAAAGTCATAGTATGGATGTAAAAGTCATACAAGTCATAGTATGGGATGTACAACTCATAAAAGTCTTAGTATGGGATGTAAAAGTCATAGTATGGGATGTAAAACTCATAAAAGTCATAGTATGGATGTAAAAGTCATACAAGTCATAGTATGGGATGTACAACTCATAAAAGTCTTAGTATGGGATGTAAAAGTCATAGTATGGGATGTAAAAGTCATACAAGTCATAGTATGGGATGTACAACTCATAAAAGTCTTAGTATGGGATGTAAAACTCATAAAAGTCATAGTATGGATGTAAAAGTCATACAAGTCATAGTATGGGATGTAAAAGTCATACAAGTCTTAGTATAGGATGTAAAACTCATAAAAGTCTTAGTATAGGATGTAAAACTCATAAAAGTCTTAGTATGGGATGTAAAAGTCTTAGTATGGGATGTAAAAGTCATACAAGTCATAGTATGGGATGTAAAACTCATAAAAGTCATAGTATGGATGTAAAAGTCATACAAGTCATAGTATGGGATGTAAAACTCATAAAAGTCTTAGTATGGGATGTAAAACTCATAAAAGTCATAGTATAGGATGTAAAACTCATAAAAGTCTTAGTATAGGATGTAAAACTCATAAAAGTCTTAGTATGGGATGTAAAAGTCTTAGTATGGGATGTAAAAGTCATACAAGTCATAGTATGGGATGTAAAACTCATAAAAGTCATAGTATGGATGTAAAAGTCATACAAGTCATAGTATGGGATGTAAAACTCATAAAAGTCTTAGTATGGGATGTAAAACTCATAAAAGTCTTAGTATAGGATGTAAAACTCATAAAAGTCTTAGTATGGGATGTAAAAGTCATAAAAGTCATAGTATGGGATGTAAAACTCATAAAAGTCTTAGTATGGGATGTAAAACTCATAAAAGTCATAGTATAGGATGTAAAACTCATAAAAGTCTTAGTATAGGATGTAAAACTCATAAAAGTCTTAGTATGGGATGTAAAAGTCATACAAGTCATAGTATGGGATGTAAAACTCATACAAGTCATAGTATGGGATGTAAAACTCATAAAAGTCTTAGTATGGGATGTAAAACTCATAAAAGTCATAGTATAGGATGTAAATCTCATAAAAGTCTTAGTATAGGATGTAAAACTCATAAAAGTCTTAGTATGGGATGTAAAACTCATAAAAGTCATAGTATGGATGTAAAAGTCATAAAAGTCTTAGTATGGGATGTAAAAGTCATAAAAGTCATAGTATGGATGTAAAAGTCATACAAGTCATAGTATGGGATGTGCAACTCATAAAAGTCTTAGTATGGGATGTAAAAGTCATAGTATGGGATGTAAAAGTCATACAAGTCATAGTATGGGATGTAAAAGTCATACAAGTCTTAGTATAGGATGTAAAACTCATAAAAGTCTTAGTATAGGATGTAAAACTCATAAAAGTCTTAGTATGGGATGTAAAAGTATTAGTATGGGATGTAAAAGTCATACAAGTCATAGTATGGATGTAAAAGTCATACAAGTCATAGTATGGGATGTACAACTCATAAAAGTCATAGTATGGGATGTAAAACTCATAAAAGTCATAGTATGGATGTAAAAGTCATACAAGTCATAGTATGGGATGTACAACTCATAAAAGTCTTAGTATGGGATGTAAAACTCATAAAAGTCATAGTATGGATGTAAAAGTCATACAAGTCATAGTATGGGATGTAAAAGTCATACAAGTCTTAGTATAGGATGTAAAACTCATAAAAGTCTTAGTATAGGATGTAAAACTCATAAAAGTCTTAGTATGGGATGTAAAAGTCTTAGTATGGGATGTAAAAGTCATACAAGTCATAGTATGGGATGTAAAACTCATAAAAGTCATAGTATGGATGTAAAAGTCATACAAGTCATAGTATGGGATGTAAAACTCATAAAAGTCTTAGTATGGGATGTAAAACTCATAAAAGTCATAGTATAGGATGTAAAACTCATAAAAGTCTTAGTATAGGATGTAAAACTCATAAAAGTCTTAGTATGGGATGTAAAAGTCTTAGTATGGGATGTAAAAGTCATACAAGTCATAGTATGGGATGTAAAACTCATAAAAGTCATAGTATGGATGTAAAAGTCATACAAGTCATAGTATGGGATGTAAAACTCATAAAAGTCTTAGTATGGGATGTAAAACTCATAAAAGTCTTAGTATAGGATGTAAAACTCATAAAAGTCTTAGTATGGGATGTAAAAGTCATAAAAGTCATAGTATGGGATGTAAAACTCATAAAAGTCTTAGTATGGGATGTAAAACTCATAAAAGTCATAGTATAGGATGTAAAACTCATAAAAGTCTTAGTATAGGATGTAAAACTCATAAAAGTCTTAGTATGGGATGTAAAAGTCATACAAGTCATAGTATGGGATGTAAAACTCATACAAGTCATAGTATGGGATGTAAAACTCATAAAAGTCTTAGTATGGGATGTAAAACTCATAAAAGTCATAGTATAGGATGTAAATCTCATAAAAGTCTTAGTATAGGATGTAAAACTCATAAAAGTCTTAGTATGGGATGTAAAACTCATAAAAGTCATAGTATGGATGTAAAAGTCATAAAAGTCTTAGTATGGGATGTAAAAGTCATAAAAGTCATAGTATGGATGTAAAAGTCATACAAGTCATAGTATGGGATGTGCAACTCATAAAAGTCTTAGTATGGGATGTAAAAGTCATAGTATGGGATGTAAAAGTCATACAAGTCATAGTATGGGATGTAAAAGTCATACAAGTCTTAGTATAGGATGTAAAACTCATAAAAGTCTTAGTATAGGATGTAAAACTCATAAAAGTCTTAGTATGGGATGTAAAAGTATTAGTATGGGATGTAAAAGTCATACAAGTCATAGTATGGGATGTAAAACTCATAAAAGTCATAGTATGGATGTAAAAGTCATACAAGTCATAGTATGGGATGTAAAACTCATAAAAGTCATAGTATGGATGTAAAAGTCATACAAGTCATAGTATAGGATGTAAAACTCATAAAAGTCTTAGTATAGGATGTAAAACTCATAAAAGTCTTAGTATGGGATGTAAAAGTCATACAAGTCATAGTATGGGATGTAAAACTCATAAAAGTCATAGTATGGGATGTAAAACTCATAAAAGTCTTAGTATGGGATGTAAAACTCATAAAAGTCTTAGTATAGGATGTAAAACTCATAAAAGTCTTAGTATGGGATGTAAAAGTCATACAAGTCATAGTATGGGATGTAAAACTCATAAAAGTCTTAGTATGGGATGTAAAACTCATAAAAGTCATAGTATAGGATGTAAATCTCATAAAAGTCTTAGTATAGGATGTAAAACTCATAAAAGTCTTAGTATGGGATGTAAAACTCATAAAAGTCATAGTATGGATGTAAAAGTCATAAAAGTCTTAGTATGGGATGTAAAAGTCATAACAGTCATAGTATGGGATGTAAAACTCATTCAAGTCATAGTATGGGATGTAAAACTTATAACAGTCATAGTATGGGATGTACAACTCATACAAGTCTTAGTATAGGATGTAAAACTTATAACAGTCATAGTATGGGATGTACAACTCATAAAAGTCTTAGTATGGGATGTAAAAGTCATACAAGTCTTAGTATAGGATGTAAAACTCATAAAAGTCTTAGTATAGGATGTAAAACTTATAACAGTCATAGTATGGGATGTAAAACTTATAACAGTCTTAGTATGGGATGTAAAACTTATAACAGTCTTAGTATAGGATGTAAAACTTATAAAAGTCATAGTATGGGATGTAAAACTTATAACAGTCTTAGTATGGGATGTAAAACTTATAACAGTCTTAGTATAGGATGTAAAACTTATAACAGTCTTAGTATAGGATGTAAAACTTATAACAGTCTTAGTATGGGATGTAAAACTTATAACAGTCTTAGTATGGATGTAAAACTTATAACAGTCTTAGTATGGGATGTAAAACTTATAACAGTCTTAGTATGGGATGTAAAACTTATAACAGTCTTAGTATAGGATGTAAAACTTATAACAGTCTTAGTATGGGATGTAAAACTTATAACAGTCTTAGTATGGGATGTAAAACTTATAACAGTCATAGTATGGGATGTAAAACTTATAAAAGTCATAGTATGGGATGTAAAACTTATAACAGTCTTAGTATGGGATGTAAAACTTATAAAAGTCATAGTATGGGATGTAAAACTTATAACAGTCTTAGTATAGGATGTAAAACTTATAAAAGTCATAGTATGGGATGTAAAACTTATAACAGTCTTAGTATGGGATGTAAAACTTATAACAGTCTTAGTATGGGATGTAAAACTTATAACAGTCTTAGTATGGGATGTAAAACTTATAACAGTCTTAGTATGGGATGTAAAACTTATAACAGTCTTAGTATTGGATGTAAAACTTATAACAGTCTTAGTATGGGATGTAAAACTTATAACAGTCTTAGTATGGGATGTAAAACTCCCATACTAAAACGCTGGAGCTCCACAGGCCTCTCTCTGCAGGAGGAACACCTCCTCCTGCGTTTGAGGAGCAGATTAGTGAGAGACCTCCTCCTGCCCAAGACCAGGGCAGACGAAGACCGGAGGAGGAGGAGAGGAACGGAGAGAAGAAGGAGGAGGAGGAGAGAGAGGATCTGGTTTCAAGGATGAACCTTCAGTGTCTTAATCGCCTCCAAAGTTGTGGTAAGAAAATTGTACATTATTTCACGTATGATTTAAATTAAAGTAAACACCTTTTTTTTTTAAAATTATCTACTGAAGTAAAAATATCAATACCACAAAGTAAAATATCCCATTACAAGTTTAACTTATTATTATTATCATCAATGCCTTATTTATGTGAGACGAATGGGCCCGTTGACTGTTTCCTGTTTGACCTTTCACCTTTCGTGTGCTGCTGGCCTTTCAGAGAACCACAATCCACCGAAGGAGGAGGAGCGAGCCGGACTCCTCAAAGCCCGGAACCAGAACCTGGACCAGGACCAGGACCGACGGCCCACACAGGAGGGAGGCTAACGCCCACGGGTGCCACGGCACGGCCGACAACCGGATCCATCCCATGTGAACACCAAGGAGTCAAAGTGAAAGTAAATAAAACGTGTTCAAACTTAGAATAAATTATGTTAGTTTTGCTTATGAAACTAAACAAATTTCGACTGCAAATGAAAAATATTTGCTAAAAAAAAGAAATAATAATTGCTCTAAAAAAAACTAACTTTGTATGAAGGTATAGTTGTGTATTTATCACACAAACAAAAACTACTTTTTGAGAGGAAGGTTGTTGTTGTTTTTAAGCAAAGATGTTTTGATTTTCAGCCAAAAATTCTAGTTTCATGCGCAAAACTAACGCATATTTTATTTTATTTATAGACATTTGCTCTCCTTTTTGCGTAATAAAGACACACATATACCTTCATAGAACAGGTGTGTTTCTGAGGATTTGAGAAACAGAGCTTCATGTTCTGCTGCTGCTCCACTTCATCCTCCTAAAAACATAATTTACGTCCATATTTGTGTTTTTTCTACTAGTTCTCGTAACATGAATTATCAAATGCAGATTAAACATGCGATGCTCTCTTGTGCCTCTAGAGGGCGACATCACACCGTGTCCTGGAACTGTGCAGGTTAACGTTTCAAAGTATTGATGTAAATTAATTAAAAGAACTATATAATAATATTGTTCTCATAATTTAAAAAATGTGTCCCCCCTAACGTCTACTATTCTGTTTCCATATATTGTTCTTTTTTAAGCCCTAAAGGGGAAATAAAGAAGAAGAAAAAACACATTCAGCACATTTTCAACACCTTTATTCACTTGTTTTGCAATTATTTTGAGTTTATAGCATCTTTATCATATGAGGAAAAGGTAATTTATCAACACCGTTTGGACATTAAGTGCCGAAGCTTATTGTCTTTCCTTAGGATTTACCAGGCGATTGCAAAAAGTCCCTCAGTACTGTGAAAATAAGGTGAATAATCCTCCATTCTGACATAATTTACATTCAGTTATCGTCCGATGGGAGTCAAATATTTTCATTATTCATTCACTGCAAACAAATCGACAGGAATATTATGTAATACTGTATATTGTATATATGATGGATCTGATATACAGTGTTTTTGACTAATATTTCTAATTATAAAATAAATATAGTTTCCGCTCATCCTCTGGAAAATAAATTAGCATTGAAGAAATACACATTTTAAGGAATGTTGTCCGCAAATCTGAAAAAAGAGACAATCAGAGGCACATCCAATGAGCAACGAATGTTAATAATAATAATAATAATAATAATAATAATAATAATAAAAAAATGAGTAAATAAGCTTCCATGTGAAGTTATTATTTTAAATTAAATGCTCAGTGAATCTCTATTAATTCGAATAAAAAACACAAAAGCAGAAAACTGGACATTTTCTCGATTCTTTTTTTTTCCTTCAAGTCTCAAAAATAGCAACAAAACTATACTTTTTATATTATTATGTCTCTTGTGCAACCTGTTGTCGGGGCGGTCGCCTATTATTACATATAATATATAATATACACATATTATACACATCGTACTTCACTTGGTGGCTATTTGAGAACAGAATGTGACTCTAACACTGCATTGATTAAGCATTGCCCTCCTATAACATTGGCAAATATATATATATATATATATCTTTTTTTGGGATTCCTTGCATTCTCCTTCCCTGACAACACCTCGCGCCTACATTGCCCACAATGCAACAGCTCCTGGTCGTTAATGCAGGTTGTTGGTGAGATTGCTTCTCGCTGTCCGACGGTTCTAATAATATTTTATTAAATGCAAAGCTACAACATGCGGCCGGAAGTGAGTGTGGACACCCAAACGTTGCACCCTGGGGTGCTGTGATGTGTCCACAATGATCCCACTCTTTTGGTCACATCGCCAGCACGTGTGTGTGTTGTACGTGTGTGTGTGTGTGTGTGTGTGTGTGTGTGTGTGTGTTGGGCCGCATGTTGCAGTTTCAACTCAAGTGTCTCAGGCTGATGCTTCGGCCCCCGCCGTGAAGGCGCCCGCCCCCTTGCGTCTACTCCTCGGCTACGATTGGCTAGTCGCACGCGGCCCCCGCCCCCTTGCGTCTCTCCTCCTCGGCTACGATTGGCTAGTCGCACGCGGCCCCCGCCCCCTTGCGTCTCTCCTCCTCGGCTACGATTGGCTGTCGCACGCGGCCCGCTCGTGGCTCTTCACGCCCCCGTTGGCCTGCGGGGACTGCAGGCGGTCCGGCAGCAGGACCTCCACGCTGAAGCTGATCCTCTTGGCCTGGAAGATGCTGTAAGTGTTGTCGAATCTGAGGACGTCTGAGAGGGAAATATTGATTAAACTCTAATCCAATAACCACGCGTCATGAAGCCTTCTGAGCGCGTGCGGCGGCGTCACTCACAGACTCCCGGCTGCTCGCAGGTCAGCGAGCCGTCCTCCGGCACCAGGTGGGAGTTGTACCGCTGGCTGAGCACGACCTCGTGCATCTGGGACGCCTTCTTCCACTCGCCCTTCTTAGCCTTCAGAAACACCCCGAAGCCGATGTCCGCGCTCTCGGTGGAAAACTGCCACCTACAAAAGATACGGGAGGGAGAAAAGAGCACTAGATTATGTTTAATAGCTTTATCACAACAAAAGAAGGTGATATACAAGTGTGTATCTCAGGGTTCATTGTCTTAAAAAGGTCAAAGTCTTCGTTGCTATGGCGACACCCAAACGCAGAGAACAACGTAACTTATGTGCCCGTACATTAAAGTGTCGTTTTAACCAAAAATAGATAAGTTTCTCATATTATTACTATAATAATTGATTATAAAAAAATGTTCTCCAGGCCTGGAAAATGTCTATTTATGTGATAAACTTAATTTGTTTACACGGATGAATTTAAAAAGAAAAAAATAACTAACATATTCATACTATGATACTAAGTAACTTTAAGGAGGTCAAAAAAAACACATAATTTGACACGAATGGTCCTCGTGCTCCCATCTTCTCTTCATGTATTAATAATTAACGCGTGCTTTCATCCTGTGATCTTTTCTTTTTTTAAATAGCTTTAATCGAGCAATAATCTAAATATATCTGGTAATTAGAGCCGTCGACGCTCACTATCTTTCTTCATTGTGTGAAAATAGTTAGTGCAAAATCAGTAATAGTGCAATAGTGTATACTATTTTTGCAATAGTG
>NC_046974.1:3982179-4052179 GCF_009769545.1 Cyclopterus lumpus
CACCCTCTGAGACTGGAGGTTGCACTCCTTCTGCAGGGCCTCACAGTCCTGGATCTTGGACTTGATGAAGTCCTGCTTGGAGGCAGACAGGAAGAGGCCCTTGGGGTCCACGGGCCCGATGATGTCGTACCAGATGGGGCTGCCCTCGCGGTCGTAACCGCACATCCCCCCCGACAGGTACTTCTCTATCACCTGCGGGACGGGGGCGATCATTTCAAATTGATTAGGTTACCCCTAATCTATACGTTTTACTTTTATCGGCCATTTTGGTCAAACCCCAACGCTTCTGGGGGGGGGGGGGGGGTCCTACCTCTGGTGGACGCCAGTCGGTGAGTATCTCGTCGACTTTTATCCGTTTCCTGAACTCCAAATGCTGGAAGAAGAAACAAAATAAAATAAACGAGTGCAAGTTCAGCAAACTCATTAAACACGCGTATTAATAACATACAACTTTTCTGGATGACAGGCTGCTCGTTAAGTGACTCAGGAGGCTTCAGACGATGTAAAAGGGGGATCAGTTACCATGCCAACGCATGCCTACAACCTCAAAACACACACCAACAAAAGGGATGGCTCATGCCAATTAAATATGGATTTAAGAAGAAGCTGATTATTAGAAGCTTCTCCCACGCTGTTATTAAACCGGAGGTGTGGTTATTTATTGAAGAGAGCGTTAAGGAAGAAGGGAGCGGCTTCCTCTCCTACGCCGGATCGCTGAGACGTTGGGAAGTGGCAAATCATAGGCGCCCTGTTTGCTCAAGAAAACACACCTTTAAAATAAAAAAAAAGGACCAGTGTGTGGGATTTAGTGGCAGATAATATTCATAACTTAATTTAATCCCTTATATTCTCCATGTAAGCGTTTTACTGGACATAATGTTGTTTTCATAAGTAACCGTAACGGAGTTGTGACTTTTATTTAGTCATTTACATCCCTGACGAGTGACAAGGTGGTCCTGATGTTTACTTTAGAGTCTTCTATTATTATTTTTATTATTATTATTATGACACTCTTTCATTGCCGCAACAGATCCTTTGCATGTTTAAGCACATCACACTTCCTCTTGACCTCTCTGGGGGGGAAATAAGGGCAAGTTTGCTCGAGCCGTTCCAGTTTATATTTTTTTAAGTTGTAGTTTGGCTCCTGTTGATTTGTGGAAGTAGGCATCCTTTAAAAAAAATTTTTTTTTAAAAACCCAGAACAACTTTATAAAACGACAGCACGTCCAGGTGCGTGTTTGTTCTTCCGCCACCTAGTGGCCACAAACGGGTTCACGGCAGCTTTACGTGCGTTGGGCGGCTGTAAGTGTTCCCCTTATTATCTACATCTTATCTCCTCGGGCCGCGGTGACTCACGCAGACAACCGTTACCACACGCCTCTAATCTGCAGCCACTCCTGAGCCGAGGAGGCCGTTGATGCTGCTAATTGCCCTTTCACACACACACACACACACACACACTCATGTGCGGGGACATGTTACCTTTCGCAGCATGGCCTCCGACTTCGGGATGTGGAAGTTTCTGGCTGTAAAAAGAGAAAAAAAAGAAAAAAGGAAAGTTTCTTTAACCATAAACGCCGTGAAAAAACACACATTTAGTTATGGTGTTATTCTACAATTTATATTATTATAACAATTTTAAAAAGTGGGAAAGAGTGGACGCAGTAAGCGTAACGACAACAAATGTGCTTTTGTGGACTTGAACTGAACTTGAGTTTGTTTTTGCAACCAGACGCGACACGAGACGCTAAGGGGGCGGAGCTAAGGGTTGGCGCTAAGGGGGCGTCGCTAAGGGGGCGGGGCTAAGGCTGCGTTGTGTACCAGCTACCAAATAACGTAAAGTTTCCTGTTAGCTGATGGTTTAGCATTCACAACGTGCACGTTATGACGACCCCTCCCTTCCTTCAGGGGTCCCCGGGTCCTGTTTGCTCTGCGCTTTGTCTTCCAGGCTGTTCCTGCAGCCACACCTGAGCCCGGAGGCCGGCTACAGACTCACACTATAAATCAGGCATTTTGGCTAGTTGGAGAGCGTCAAGAAGCTCACGTAAAAAAGAATCAACGGAAACAATGAAACTAATGAATAGATGTCAACAATCACACGAAAGCCGACACGTTGGAGGGGGGTGTGGGGGGGGGGAGGGAGGGGGGGGGGGCTCCAAAACTTCAAGATGTGCTACGAAATACGAATAAAAATGCAAAGGCTGTACGGGCTCCTCTACTGCAACCGGTCCAGAACAGCGTGGACACACTTAGCGCTCCACCTCAGGTGATTATCTCTTGTTGCCGTGGAGACTTACAACTTACTCCAGCAGGCGGATTACTCTGCGCCCGAAAGCTTCCGCCGGGCACCTTGACCAGGACACGCGTTACAAAGACCACGCGGCTTAGTTGAGCTCCTCCGCATATGAATGCATCCTTATCGCGAGGTGTTTTTGTAAAGTGTAATAAAAAGGGTAATAAAAAACATGCACGGGGAAGGTGCACTTTTTTAAAAAAGTGCGGGGGGGGGGGACCGTGTGAAAATGCTAAATTTGACAGATTAAATAAATGTGTTTACAGCCTCTGGTTTTAGCTAATATCCTCATTCATGACAACTGTGCAAAGGGTCCATTTTTACATAACCCATTAAAATTATATTACGGTTTAAAGGTTTAGGCCTAATTAAGGGTGTGGCCACTTTGAGTGACAGGTGTGTGTGGGGGGGTTATCTCAGGTCACTAGCTGAGAACTGCAGCCTGTAAGACTTTATCCTCAAAGGGCTCAAGTGGGGGAGCTCCACACCCAGTTGGAGTAGGGGAGGAGAAAGGGAGGAGAAAGGAGGAGAGGAGAAAGAGAGGAGAAAGGAAGAGAAAGGGAGGAGAAAGGAGGAAAAGGGCAGGAGAAAGGGAGGAGAAGGGCAGGAGAAAGAGAGGAGAAAGGAGGAGAAAGGGAGGAGAAAGGAGGAGAGGAGAAAGAGAGGAGAAAGGAAGAGAAAGGGAGGAGAAAGGAGGAAAAGGGCAGGAGAAAGGGAGGAGAAGGGCAGGAGAAAGAGAGGAGAAAGGGAGGAGAAAGGAGGAGAAGGGCAGGAGAAAGAGAGGAGAAAGGCAGGAGAAAGGCGGAGAAAGGCATGAGAAAGAGAGGAGAAGGGAGGAGAAAGGGAGGAGAAAGGCGGAGAAAGGCATGAGAAAGAGAGGAGAAGGGAGGAGAAAGGGAGGAGAAAGAGAGGAGAAGGGAGGAGAAAGGGAGCAGAAAGGCAGGAGAAAGAGAGGAGAAGGGAGGAGAAAGGGAGGAGAAAGGCAGGAGAAAGAGAGAAGGGAGGAGAAAGGGAGGAGAAAGGCAGGAGAAAGGGAGGAGAAAGGGAGGAGAAGGGAGGAGAAAGAGAGGAGAAAGAGAGGAGAAGGGAGGAGAAAGAGAGGAGAAGGGAGGAGAAGGGCAGGAGAAGGGAGGAGAAGGGAGGAGAAGGGAGGAGAAAGGGAGGAGAAGGAAGGAGAAAGAGAGGAGAAAGAGAGGAGAAGGGAGGAGAAAGGGAGGAGAAAGGCAGGAGAAAGGGAGGAGAAAGGGAGGAGAAGGGAGGAGAAAGGGAGGAGAAAGGGAGGAGAAAGAGAGGAGAAAGAGAGGAGAAGGGAGGAGAAAGAGAGGAGAAGGGAGGAGAAGGGCAGGAGAAGGGAGGAGAAGGGAGGAGAAGGGAGGAGAAAGGGAGGAGAAGGAAGGAGAAAGAGAGGAGAAAGAGAGGAGAAGGGAGGAGAAAGAGAGGAGAAGGGAGGAGAAGGGAGGAGGAAGGGAGGAGAAAGAGAGGAGAAAGAGAGGAGAAAGAGAGGAGAAGGGAGGAGAAAGAGAGGAGAAAGAGAGGAGAAGGGAGGAGAAGGGCAGGAGAAGGGAGGAGAAGGGAGGAGAAGGGAGGAGAAGGCAGGAGAAGGCAGGAGAAGGGAGGAGAAGGGAGGAGAAGGGAGGAGCATTCCCAGCCTGCAGAAAACAGGTTCCAACTGGATCTATAATCACAATACCGTGACACGGGAACACAAAACCGGTTATAAACACGTTTTGATAAATAACAATACATCACATTCCTGATTTCCCTTCTCCGGGCCAACAAAGCAACAATCAGTTGTCGAGACCGTTGATGTTCTCTCTGTTTTTTAAATTTTTTTTAAAAAAGAAACGATTTCAAATGGACAAATAGCAAGAGAACGAGTGGAAGAAGAACACGTGTTCTGCCGGTGACGCAGCGTTCAGGTCCCTGTGCTGCAGGAACGAGCCCTAGAACCCGGAAAACGAGCACTTCGGGGTTCCCTCGTCTTGAGGTCAACCGCCTTTTGAAATGTGTTCTTGGTCAGATGCCTGTAATAAAAATCGGAGCGTTCTTATCTAATCTAATCTGATCCAAGGTATGTTGTTAAGGGAGTTTATTGTTTTGTTCTACGACATAAAATATGTCAGTAAATGCCTCTCTGGTGAATCTGTGCCAGAAAGTGTCTTAAGTGACCTCACGTGACCTCACAGCCTCGTTGTGTACTCGCGCTCACGCAACCGAAGAGTATTTTTAGTTTATTGCAAAATGATTGACAATGATGGGACTAGGAAACACTAAAGGAGATACTTTATAAAAGATACTATTTGTAAGTAGAAACACAGAGAAAAACATTTAGTTCTGATCACTGTGCGTCGCCTCTGGCTTTAAAATCATGACCTTTTTTTAAAAATCAATTAACCGCACTCGGCTCCCCGATTCCTATCGACTCTCTCCGAGCGCACGTCTTCCCAAACAGACGCCCTCGTTGTCCGCGTCAGGAGCTGTGACGCCATCCGGTTTTTACAAAGGGGAACAATTCACCGCCGACCCTGAACTCTTCTTACAGGAACTTATTTTTTGGAGTAAAACGTTGGTGGAACTCGTCAGCAGCTCGTCAGCAGAGCGTCCCCCCCCCCCCTCCCCCCACGCCGGTGCGTCTTTAATGCGATTAGCTTCGGGATTAGCCTGAAACTCAAGAGCGCCAGACAATCTGCTGCAGGACTAATCAGAACGAGGCCTCCTTGAATCACCGGCGCTCCCATTTCCTCCAGAGTTTTGAACACATGAACTCAACAAGGGGCTTCCGCAGGTGAAACTTTAGACCCTTTTAAAAAAAAAACTTTATACCAAATAGAATGCAAATTAAGTTTTATTGCCCAAAATATGAAAGCGTGACGAAAAAACCAGAAAGGGTTAAATTGTTTCTTATCCTAATCACATATTTTCAAGGCTTCCCGACTATTATTAGAAATTAAATAAATGAATGCGACCCGGACCAAAATAACCATCAGAGGATTTTAAAAAATGGATTAACCGATTAAAAAAATAAAAATAAGTATAATGCGACAAGCTTACAAGCTACTGAGCTGTAGGAAATATGTGTAAATAAAAAAAAGAAAGAAATAAAAATGTAAAAACAACCACCTGCAGCACCATCACAGAAAAAAAATTAAAAAAACTCACGACATTTTTATAGCATTACGGCTTACAGCAGGCAATTTAAACAATTAAAGACTTTTTTCACATTTAGATTGAAATTAAAAAAACTAAAATAAACTGACGTCGTCTCTTTCTCAACCTCCGACAGCAACGTGTTCACGCGCGTTGCATCACGGCCGCTTCGCGTGATAAAAGCACTGCAGCTTCTGCTTTTTTTTTTTTTTTTGCAACCGACAGATTGTTGTTATGCAAACGACTAATAAGAGCAAATTATCAGGCGTTTGTATAACGTCGACGAAAAGGGATCGTGTGGAAAGAAAGGTTTCGCTTCTTTTTGTTGTTGTTGTTGTTGTTGTTGTTGTTGTGAGTGCAAGCCCGGGGGTTAAGGTGTTTAATGTTTTCTCACCTCTGAGCCAGCGTAACAGGAAGTGGTCATGCTGTGCAGGAAGTAGAGGAAGAATGTCTTGAATCCTCTCTCGAAACTGTAGCCGGAGGAACGAGAGAGCAGAAGAGAGGGATGATCGACATGTTTACGAGGATCCGATACTATTAAAAAAGTATAATAAATACAGTACTTTTCTTTGTTTGAAGCCTCTCCCTCATTTCAGATTCCTGTTTTTTTTTTTTTTTTTATTATTCCTAAAACTGCTGAAACTTGTGACTTTGTGACTAATTATTTTGGACACACTTTAAATCATAAATAAACTGCCAGTTCTCGATTCGTTGTTTAACTCGCCCCAATATTTGCGTTGCTCGTTTCGTTAAGAAGACCTGCAGGCGGAAAAAAACTCAAATGATAAACAAGATAAACAGCAAATATTACAAACTCAAACTATGGTGGAGTTTGTGTGTCAACGGACAGTAAACAGACTTCTACTCCAACGTTAGTGTTTATATTGACTCCCAGCAAACCTCTCAGCTCTCAACATGTGAGTCACGTGTAAACAAGAGATGTGGAAGTGAATGACGAACACACAAAGTATGAAGTCCTTTTGTTAAAGCACAGCCTTCATAATAATAACTGGTTTATAAGATCCTAATGGCGAACAACTCATTTGAAATAGAAAGTAGCCGATCGGTGTTGTGACGAAGCAACGCTGAAAAGATAGTTTCATTGAGAGAAGACTGAGACTGAGATGAGGCTGTATTCATGTCTCTAATACAATTTAAATTAAATTAAATTTAAGGTAAAACTGAGGTTTTGATTGATTGTAAGTTGCAGCATCTCTTTTTATTAGAATAATTAACATTTAGAGTTACGTCATCGTCAACTATGTTATATATATATATTTTTAGATTCAAACAAAAAAATTAAATATATTTCTTTAATGAGAAATCAGAAAAAACATCACGTTGGATGTGAGAACTCGTCCAATTAAAATACAATTGAATTACTGCTTCCCTCTAATTTGCAGTAGAAATAACTGCCCTTCACAAAGAGGGTTATTAGTATTGACTAATTACGCCTTTATTCAATTACTAATAACAGCTGTTGGTTTAGAGCCGCAACAGTTGATCAATTAGATCATTACTGTAGTGACAAAAACAAATGATATATCTGTAATTAAATTTGATAATCTTAAAACATTTGCTGGTTTCAGCTCCTCCATCGAAAGAAGCCTAAAAGTTGTTCTTAGTAATGTTTTTAGAAACTGATCCGTGAGGCTAATTATCCATCAAACAGGTCGTTACATAACAAGAGACCATATTATTAATATGAGTATATGAGTACAGCTCTACCTGCTCCAGGGCTTCAGCCTGCTTGGGACTGAGGTCCCCGACTCGCCCGCTCATGTCGGCGGCTGCAGGGTGAAGACGGAGCTCCGCTTCGGAGTCGGATGAACGGGCCGGACCCGGTGGCCGAGGCGGGCGGGTGTCTGGTCCCCGACAGTGATGCTCATTCGTGGGGGAAGAGGGGGGGGCGGGCAGCGAGGTGGCTCGTTTTCCCCTCGCGGTCAGCCGCCTGCAGAGAGAGAGTGAGAGAGAGTGAGAGAGAGTGAGAGAGAGTGAGAGAGAGGTGGGAACGGAGGAACGCACGGAAGAAAAAAGTAAACACGACGCCCTGAACGAGGACTCGGCCAAAGATAGGAGGAGGAGGACAGGAGCTTCACTCGTGTTGGAAAAAAAAAAAGGAGGAGCCAGACAGAGGAGAAGCCCCGCCCCCCTCTGCAAACTAGCTTCTAATCTCATGCTTTTCACACAGATATGTGCTCCCAAAAAGGCTTGAACATCCTGGAAAGCTCAGGGGGTGGGGTGGGGGGGGGGGGGGGGGGCACCTTGCACATCGAAGAAGGGCTCAGCAAACATTTGAAAAAGTGGCTCAAATTCCTCATGTAGCTTTACAGCGGCATCAGCACCGAGTGCCTTGCATGCTGGGAAAATGGCCGGGGTTTTGTGTGAGAGAGCTCTGACGTTGTGGTATAGGCAGCCCTCACAAGCTGCCTCCCCCCCTCTCTCCCCCCCCCTGGCCTTGTGACTTCTTGTTCAGTACATTCAGCTCCCGTGTGATGTCAACAAGAACAGCTAAGTCCATGAGCCATTTGGGATCCCTTAGCACAGGAACGGCCACCCCATCCTTCTCCATGAAGGCGTTTCACACTGGATAATGCAGTGCAGAGCGATGGCCTCCTCCACGCACTCCTCTTCCGGTTCTCTTTGACCCAGTGCCACCAGTCCAGTTCTCCTCCCTTGTCATTGACGGCGCTCCGTCGGTTGTTATTCCAGCGAACCTCTTCCGTGGTAAACCGGCATCCACAATGGCATCACACAGCTGGCTCTCTCTCTCTCCTGAGCGGTGGTCCGGCCATGCATTGGAATCACTGTGAGCAACTCCTCCATCACTTCAAAATTGTCGTCAACACCACGGACCAAAAAATATATATATTAAAAAAATAGAATAGAGTAATTTAGTAATTAATCCATGCCATAACACATCCAACTGTTTGTCTTTATTCTACAGTTTAAGTGGTTGGATGGTAGTTGGCATTTAAGACACTAAACAAATCTTCTTTTTTTTAAGCACTTATTTAAAATGAGATAGTAACAGTTATTTTGTGATGGTATAATTGGGATGTATCAATTCACTAAACATACAAATGTAATGATATTTAACGTGGAGTGGGTTTCTCCAGGACAAAAAATAAGACTAACTGAGTGAGTCATCTCTAATTACAAACAATAGACAATCTTTGTTTTTAATCCGACAATCTAGCACATGCTCATATCCTACAAGCGGTAATATTATATTATTATTATTATTATTATTCAGCGATTGAGTTGTTCCCATTTGTTATTAATGCTACTTTTAAAGACAAATGTATTTTTTTTTTTTTTTTTTTTTACCGTTTAGCCACATTTCCTAAATGGACGCCATGTTTTTTGTCACAATGCGCAGGGCAGGTGTACAACCTACAGGTGGCTTGGTTTAAATGTCGGACAGTGCACACGAAGCACCCCTCGCTGTGAAACAGCGCTCTGCGGGGTTCAATGCGCATATGTATTTATAACGGGTCGGAATCAGCCAACAGTGGCTTTAAAAACGAAGAAAAAGAAAGTTCGGCATGTTCGCTCTCGAGTCGATATATTTATCTTTGATAGTTGAAAACGGCTCAACGGCTAAAAAAAACAACGAACCGCATATTAACCGAGGACATATATATATATATATATTTTTAGTGGGGTGTGCGGTCAGCTAGAACAACTATGCGCTATTTTATTTATTACAATATTGGATTTAATTTCAGGTAAAGCGTTTCTCTACCTGTTCGTACGCAAGATGACGATCGTCCCGCTGTTTCCGGTCTAAACCGGAAGCTGTATTCCGTTGTTTACATCCTTCGAGGTCCAGCTAGCGAAACTGGAGAACTACAATTCTTTTCTTTTTTTTTTCTTCAAAATGCCGGGTACGATGTTTGTGTATTTATAACCGTTTTTTCTATCTCCTCTCTGTCGGTGCACCGGGCCGCCATGGCGTTAGCCCGCTGCTGGTGCCGTCTCTGGGCGACGTTACCGCTGGTCCTGCTGCGGTGGCCCGGGCTGCTGGTCGCGGCGGAGCAGGTCGCTCTGGTGGAGGTTTTCCTGGAGCAGCGGCCCGTCGTCAGCGCTCTGCTGCAGGGGGAGGTGGTGGAGTCCGGCGGGGGCTCCGAGGACCGGGAGGAGCTGCAGGGAGAGCTGGTCCTGGTGGGTCCTCAGGGGAAAAAAGAGGCGTATTTTGGCTATAAAACTGTCATAATAAATAATAATTAAAAGTCTAAAAATCGCATGAATATGAAACAAAATAAGATACCAGAGCCCACAGTAATGCCCTCTATTCTTTCAACTCACCCAACGTTTTTACCATGGTGATATCACCTTTATGCCATTTAAATATATACATTTAATGAATGAAAAACCGTACAGGTATTACAGTCAATTTAAATCTCTGCATGTGGAAATCATGATCATGACGATCAGAAGTAAACAGGAATGTGAGATTTAACATTTTGTTCACATAGCGTGGTTTTCCATTAGAATTAATCATTTCATTGTGTGTATATATATATATGTTTTTATATGTGTGTATATATATGTATATATATATATATATATATATATATGTTTTTATGTGTGTATATATATTATATATATATATATTATATATATACATAAAAACTCATCTATATTTTTATGTATATATACTGTATATATCTAAAAAAAAATTTTTTTTATATATATTTATATATAAATATATTTATATACTTAGAAATATATATATATATATATATATAAATGTATTTATATATATTTATATACTTATAAATATATATATATATATAAATGTATTTATATATATTTATATACTTTCCGAGGAGCTTTTGGCACAACTGTTCAGCTTAGTGTTCCTCCTCAGGTGGCCGAGGAGACGCAGGTGAGCGGAGGAGGAACGGGAGAGGACGACCCCAAGGAGCAGGAGCTGTGGATCGGGGTGGTGCCGCTGGAGGTGGACGAAAACAAAGCCTCCACTGGAAACCAGGAGTCCTTCACTGATGCTATGGTCAATAAAGTAAGGAGCTCATCTCACTCTGGGACAGAATTTAGCTCACACCGATATGAATTCACACAACACACTCAACCGGCATCCTCCTCTTGTTGAAGATGAAGCGAGCGCTGGTCCTCGGAGCGTCTGCGCTGATCATTCTGGCCCTCAACCAAAAGACCGTCAGCGAGGTAAATCCCCTCAGACTCACCAGCTCTCTGCATCATTGTTCATTTCATCCCAGAGATTGTGGATTATATAGAATTTTCTCCAGGAAATAGGTCGTAATTTATGACGTAAACATCTGTTTCTGTTGTAGATGGATCTGTCTCAGGTGCTGTCCAAGCCCATCATTGTGATCCAGACGTCTGAGAACGTCACCAAGCTGATCGGAGCTCTGCTCAGGTGCAGAACACGTTATTGTGCATTACTGCCAACGTGGAAATGGAGACTTTCACACACACCTTTCCATCAGTTTGTTTTATCAATCTGACGAGCTAATATCATTAATCACATGCTTACATTGTTTGATCTGTGGCCTTAAAATGGTTATTGTTGAATTTCTACACCAGTGATTCAACAATAACCAGTTTAAAGCCATATTTAATCTCCAACTGTGTACTGCACCTACTCTTTGAATTATGTCCATATTAAGTTGAGTTGGTTACTTATTCTTTGGTCTGATATTTCCTGCGTGAATTGATAAAATCGTTGTATGGCCAGCTATAAATAAATAAATAATTAATTAATTAATTAGAGGTAAAAGCCAAAACATTTTATATACATATATGCAATAAATATGTGTTGTATATAAATCTTCCTACCAACAAAATGTTTATTTCATAGTTTTAAAAAGCCAGTATAATATATATAACTTGATTCCAAAAAAATCGAACCACTTTTTCCAGTTAACAGCTTATTTAATTAAAATAACTTTGTTGGTTATTATGTGCAAACATAGTGATGGAGAACCTTGATTAGCACTAAATGAGCTCTCTCTCTCTGCAGGGGTCTGCAAGCCACAGCGAAAGTCACATACAAGACGATCCTGCAGGACAACCTGGTGAGCGCCCTCAATCCATATCAGGTGTTTAGCGCCCTCCAGTGGTGAGTGAGCAGATGACAGGCTGAGCTGTGACGGCATGCTGCTGTGTGTCCGGGCAGGGAGCCACGCTCACGCTGTGGTCCAGCTGCGGCCGCTCGAGAGGAGGTCCCTACGGAGAGTGGCAGGGGGTCATCTGCACGGGAGAGACCAACTCTCAGGTCCAGGTGGGGGAGCCCGAACCGACACATGGCCCGCGGCGTTTACGCGTGTCTGACTGCTTTCTATAATTTCCCTAAAAAAATCCCTGAAGCTAGAAACCAGACAAAACATTCACTATTATTATTATTATTATTAATATAAGGAAAAATCAAGATATAAATCACATGTAGTTTAACTGTGTTACTAAGTCTGGAGCATTTACTCCCTTTTCTGTTGCCCCGAAAAAAAACTATGGCTGCACGATTACGACCAAACTCAATATTAAAAATAATATTTATTGATTTTTAACATATTTGTATTGTGCTTCCCCAATTAAATAAACAGAGCGGCCCTTTTTGATGCGGATGTTTGTACATTAGCGGTGCATCTCTCTCCTCCTTCGGCAAAATATAACGTCACCAAAGCTTTTTACCCAAAGTTAAAATAATCAGAGCACTTTTTCCACTTTCACGTGACCAAAGATAAGGTTCTAATTCCCCCGAATTCAGAGCATCTTTTCTTTTTGAGTAACATACGGCATATTGATCTTCTACTCTGGACCGTGGGCACGTTTTTCTCCCAGTTTGCTTGCTGCAAGGTGCGCTTGATTTGATCTGCGGTAACATTTTCTGCATCTTAAAAAAAAAAAAAAAGGCCGATGCTCGCGATGTAAAAGTGCCGCTGCTCTTCTCCTGCGTGTCCGTAGAAGTACCTGCAGCAGCTGTGGGACACGGTCCTCCTGGTGGCTCTGGTCCTCAGCACGGGGGTCATCGTTCAGGCCCGCTGGCAGAACCAGGACCGTCAGCGGAACGAGGACTTGGAGGTGAACATCTTTACTGACGATGTTATCGCAGGTCACGCGCTTGTTTTACACTTGTACAAATACACCTTTGTGGGGAATGTTGTACTTTAAAATGTATTAGATAAATTAAAGTTACTTTACAGATTCAGATAATAAAATGAAATCAACAAGTAGTTAAAATGACACCAGCTGCAGCATTAAAGTGACACACAAACGCATCAATAATTATAATAGAATAATATAACGTATTATTCTGAATGGGCCATTTTACATATCTAGTACTTTTTACATTCGCTACTTTAAGTCTACTTTGATAGGAATACTTTTGTCCTTTTAATCAAGTAAACATGTTTGACTAAACCAGTAGCAGAGTACTTCTACAAACCAGTAGCACAGTACTTCTACAAACCAGTAGCACAGTACTTCTACAAACCAGTAGCAGAGTACTTCTACAAACCAGTAGCAGAGTACTTCTACAAACCAGTAGCACGGTACTTCTACAAACCAGTAGCAGAGTACTTCTACAAACCAGTAGCACGGTACTTCTACAAACCAGTAGCAGAGTACTTCTACAAACCAGTAGCAGAGTACTTCTACAAACCAGTAGCACGGTACTTCTACAAACCAGTAGCAGAGTACTTCTACAAACCAGTAGCAGAGTACTTCTACAAACCAGTAGCAGAGTACTTCTACAAACCAGTAGCAGAGTACTTCTACAAACCAGTAGCAGAGTACTTCGACCTTGTAGAACGAGCAGTTTTAAGTCGTACGATGCGGACGGCCATCTTTGTTTTTGTTCTCTCCCGTCTCCACGGAGATGAAAGGCGTGTCATGTGATGTTCCTTCCAGCTCTTCCCCAAACAGGACGTCCTGAAGCGAATGTCGTCCCTGAAGACCAAAACGTACCTGCAGCCCAAACCGTGGTGCGACCCGTCGCAGCCGGCGGAGACGGACACCTGCGCGGTCTGTCTGGAGCCGTTCAACAACAACCAGGTGAGAGAACACTCCCGCTCGCATATGCACTCTTTGATTTGGACTCGCTGTACGAGTCCCTGGTTTAATGCAGTAGGCATGATGTTGTTGTTGTTGTTGTCGTCTCCTCAGTGTCTACGGGTGCTGCCGTGTCTCCACGAGTACCACAGAGACTGTGTGGACCCCTGGCTGCTGCTGCAGCACACCTGTCCTCTGTGCAAACGCAGCATCCTCGGTGGGTTACGCAACACCGTCTGGATATTTATGATGGCGTTACGACGCGATTTACTTTATTTTTTTTACTTTTATTTTTGTGTAGATTTTCTTGAAGGCATACTTTACTCTGATCATCTCTTCTGGCATCCTAAATTATATCCGTTAAAAAAAACACATTATAGGAGCCCGTTCTACCAGAACGCCTCATAATGGCTTTTTATATAAAATATTATACTATGGTTTTTTATATAAAATATAATATTTAAAAAAAAAATATATATACTATGGTATTTAAAAAAAATATATATATACTATGGTATTTTTTTTAAATAAAATATACTATGGCTTTTTTAAAAATAATTTATACTATGGTTTTTAAAATAAAATACAGTTTAAAAAAAAATTAAATATACTATGGTTTTTAAAATAAAATACAGTTTAAAAAAAAATTAAATATACTATGGTTTTTAAAATAAAATACAGTTTAAAAAAAAATTAAATATACTATGGTTTTAATAAAATACACTTTAAAATATATATATATATATATATATATATACACACTAGGGCTTTTTTATAAAATATTATAGTATGTTTTTTAAAATAAAATATACCACGGATTTTTTGTGATCTACTATTAAGACTTTTTGTTTCAACAATACTATGACTTTAAGCCGTAGTGTAGTATGTTTAAAATATATTATTGTATGTTCTAAAATAGTATTGTACGTCGCAACAAATGTACATTTACATATAAAATGTCACACGAGAGTAAAGTATGTCATAGTTACTCATTAAGTTTTACATGCATGATGTAGTATAGTAGTACATTATGAAAAGTGTTTAATAACTAAGCGTGTTGGGAAATGAACGTCATCACTAAAGTCAGATGCCCCTCCCCCCCCCCCCCCCCCCCCCCTCCCCCTCCAGGTGTTCGCAGAGACACTTAACGGCCGCCTCGCCTCCGAACCTTTTCCTGACCTCGCCGCTTCCTGCTCGCCGCAAACGGGACCCCCCCCCCCCCCCCGAAAGCGACCACGAGCTCCTCGCGGCGGCCGGTCGGCCACGTGAACGGGGTCAGACTCTGACCTCTGACCTCCTGCCCGGGTGCAGCAAATCTCAGACAGTACTGTTGCACGTAAACGGTACTTCCTCCTGTGATCACGTGACCGCACACTTTATTTAAACATTTAGTTTTAATGCGTGAGGATGCTTCACGGTAACGGCGTCAGTGTTTCAACTGAGCGGACGTTCAAAGCTTTATGGTTCTAGGAGTGTAAATGTCACTTTTTGGTCCAAATGATGTCAATAACCAACTTATTAACAGAGTTAAAAAACATGACCAAACTCATAGTTTGCTATTAAATGCTAGTTGTTGAGGTTTAGTCCAGAAGTAAGTGAGCTACAGGTGGAAAGAGTGTTTGCACTTGTCCTTAACATGCCTTTTTATTATTATTATTAGAATAAAATATATATTTATTCATTCACTGCAGTGAAAACCACAAACACAGCATTTACACTTTTAGTTGTGTATGTTTCAGTAACTAAATTCATTAGTTTATAAACCGCTCGTGATAGAAGTTAAACAGTTTACAGAGTTTGTCCAGAGTTGGACGTTAGACCCTCATTTTGATTATATTGATCTTTATCTCCTTTTGATTATATTTATCTCATTTTGATTATATTTATCTCCTTTTGATTATATTTATCATTTCCTTCTAGAAGGTCATCTCACCGACTGATGTACGTGCAGCCGAACTCTTGCGAAGTCTCAAAACTAAATTATAATGTGAAACAAAAACAGCATTTTTGTTTCGTTATTGTATTTATTTTGCAACGTCAACTCGAAAAAAAGCAATTACATGTGCTTTTTTGTGTGTGTGTGTGTGTGTGGGGCGGGGGGGCTTTTTGTTACAAAATGCTCCGATAGATAGATCTGTTCATCTCTTCATAGAAAATAGTCTGTGCATGGCAACATGGAGATGGGGGGGGGGTCTCTAAAAGGCCACGAGGGCGCCCCCTGTAGGGCACGTGCTTCCAAACACGACGGCGGCAGCGTTTGATTTATTTAAAAAAAAAAATAAAAAATAATTTAAACAAAAAGGCTGGACACCAGCGGTGTGAGCCGGGCGGGCGACATTTGCGATGCACTTGAACGTTACGCGCAGGCGTCTTTTTTAAATTTTTTTTTTACAGGAGTTACTCGCAAGAGCAACGCAGGCGGCCGCTGACGTCCGGACTCCATCACCGGGTCGTTCTTCCAGCTACAGAAGGAACCACAGGATGTTGCTTCCTTTTATTCCTATGTTGTCTATTTGATGATGATGATGATGACAAAGAAACATCTTAATAATAAACTGATTTGTTACTTGGCAAAAAAAAAAAAGGTCTTTGTCCTCGAAGACTCACGACTTTTAAAAAAAAATTTTTTTTTTTAAACTAGCTATAAAAAGAAAATAACTTCCTCCAGAGAGGTGGACGTCCTTCGGGGGGCCCGATCCCTAAAAGCAGATGTTCAGAGTCCGATCTCAAAAAAAAAACAGTCCGTAAACTAAACGCAACCGTTCATCGACGACTCAAAACCTTCGTTGGCTTCTTTTCTCCTTTAAAAAAAAAGAAAAAAAGAAACCAGACCGCTGCCCCGAGCCCCGGTTGTTCTGGCCGCCTCGGCCTCCTTCCTCTCCCCTTTTGGAGCAGCCGGCCGTCACGCAGGTCACGAGGGGATCATCCCTTTGTTCCTCTTGCGGTCGGCCATGTTGCGCCGGTTGTGGTTCGCCCCGCGGCCCTTGTGGGCCTCCTTCTTGCGGCGGTCCAGCAGCGTCTCCTTGTTTTGTCCTTGACCTTTGGGCTGACCCGCCACGGCGCTGGGACGCGGCTCCGGTCGGAAACTGGGAGCGAGACGAAGGACACATTTCATTTACGACATATAGTTTATACTTGTCACATTTATTAAAAAAGGTACTGTAGTATGAACTAACTATATATATATATATATATATATATATATATATATATATATATATATATATATATATATATATACACAATTTACATACTTAACTATGGAATTCTTTAGACTTGACTTAAATTACATACTGTGACTTTTATTTACTTTTTTTTATTTTTAAAATGGCACTATATTATTACTTTTTAATTAAAGAATTTTATGACACTATCAGTAGCGGACTATGACTTTCTATAATATACTATGCTAGGCCTTCTTTTAATGACATAATGGGGCATTTCATTTTTTTATGACATATTATACTATTAGTGCATATATACATTTGACAGTTTTAGGGCATAGGATGACAAATAGATTACGATATCTTATTGACGATTACGAAACATCTTAATAATAAACTGATCTTTTTTAATTTTTTTTAAATCTGCTTTGACGGTCAGAGGCGCTCGTAAACTCTCTCACCCTTTCCTTTGATGCATGGCGGCTCTTCTGGCGTCGGCCCGCTCCCTCAGCAGAGCCGGGTCCTGAACGAACTGGTCCCGGTTCACATTGTTCTGGGAAAAACAAAGATACACTCGCATGTTAACGCCATGAAAAAGGGATCGAACTAACATTTCATTTAAAAAGAAAAAAATGACACACACACACACACACGGATCTGAGTACCTGGAGCGTCTCTTCCTCTTCATCCTCCTCCTCCTCCTCCTCCAATTCTGGTTTGTTTCCTTTTCTCAGTATCTGTGGAACCGTGAAAGGCCTGCAAGGAAACACACACACACACACACTTTAAAAAAGCAGCCTATCAAAATAAAAAATGATAACGAATATGTCTATGGAAAATATTCTTGCGTGTAATTTTAAAAAAAAATGTTGTGCGTGTGTAAATAAAGCCATAAGGAACACTATATTTATGTTTTAATGAAGTAAACCTACTTTATTGGGACTGGACGGCCGAGCGGTCGTGTATCGTAACAGTAATTATGATCAATAACGAGCTAGTGATCCGTCACATATGGGGAATAAATATATTTAACAATATATTTGATTTAGAGAATACGAAAAACCCCCAATAAAAAAAAAGGGCATGAGACTGCAGGGACACACACACACACACACACACACACACACACACACACACACACACACACACACACACACACACACACACACACACACACACACACACACACACACACACACACACACACACACACACACACACACACACACACACACACACACACACACACACACACACACACACACACACACACACACACACACACACACACACACACACACACACACACACACACACACACACACACACACACACACACACACACACACACACACACACACACACACACACACACACACACACACACACACACACACACACACACACACACACACACACACACACACACACACACACACACACACACACACACACACACACACTAATTAACCAGAGAACATTTAGTCTTGTCGTTTTTGGGCCTCGATCCGTTCGTTTACCTCCTGCTCAGCAAACTGTCCCCGTCCAGGTCGTTGGCGCCCACCTGGCTCATCTCGTACGTGTCGTCGTACTCGTCGTCGTAGGCGTCCAGCTCGTAGGCTTCGCCGGTCTCCCCCGGCTCGAGGACGACCTCGTCCACCACCGTCTCGTAGGCCTGGTATCGAGCCTTCTGCTCCGCTATGTGCTGCTTGTCGTTCAGCGTCTCTCGAGCGTTCTCTCCTTTCCTGCAGGAGGAAGAAAAAGAAAGAACACAAGGCGATGAACGCGATGGAAATGGTTTCTAAATGTTTTTTTTTTTTAGAGGATCTGAATGTCCTTCTTGGCGGTTTTTAGCACACGACTCAGGTACGACGTGCAGGTGCATAGACGTGGAGCTCACCTCCTGCCCTTCCAGATGCGAGACATGTCCACCTGGTCTCTGCGGAAAACGTCGAACTCGTCGTCGTCGAACACGTTGGATCTGACGTCCAGAACGTCTGCGACCTTCTCCTTCACGGGCCTGAAGGAACAGAAGAAGAATGGGGTCAAAGATGGTGGATTATATTTTATGACATCACCCTTTTTTTTCCTCAATTTTTCCTCCATATCTGTCCAAACTGTCATAATTCTATCGTGTTAAACATTCACGCAACTAAAATCGTAATTGGCATCTGGATTTGTAAGTTAAGGTCAGAAATGTGAGGCCTCTGTGACCTTTGACCCCCCCCCCCCCCCCCACTACATCTTGAGATAAGATTTAACTGCAAATTAATTACGAGTGTGATGTTGAATAATAATAATAATAAAAATTTAAAAAAATAAACACTTATTTAGTGTTTTCTCAATTTTGTGAACTTAGAAACATGCATCATGATGACTTAATATCACTCCAGAGAGTGTGTGTGTGTGTGTGTGTGTGTGTGTGTGTGTGTGGTGTCACCTCGGCATGGCCCGGTCCATTTGGTCCAGGTCGGGGGTCAGGCGGTCCTCCAGGATGTTGTTGATGACGAGCTCCGAGTTGTAGTCGTACTCGTGCAGGCAGGCCAGCAGGAAGCCTTCGCCCAAATCCGGCAGCAGCTCCCTGATGCAGGTCAGCAGAGACTCCAGCTCCGCCTCGCTCGCCGCACAACCGGCACCCTGACGAAGACGAAGATGAAGACGAAGACGCATTTATTCATGGTTTTTCTTACTTCTGCACTTTTATCTATAGAGTTACATATTTTAATGCCTTAAAAAAAAAACGACATACCAGTGAAACTGGTCCCATTTGTTTTATTTCTACAATCTCACTGAAAGGTTTTTTGTATTTTATACATTTATTGCATAACAACTACAGCAATAAAAAGGTTGTTGTTGTTTTTGATGATTTTTTGATTTCATTTAGACATTTGAAGACGTCATCTTAGGCTGTGGTAAAACTATAAAACAGGAATCTAATCCACAATTATCTGATATTTTATTAACTTTGAAAATAATTATCGGATTAAAAAAAAATCGATAAAGAAATTAATTGTTGGTTGCTGCCTTAAACCTTTTAAGCAAACATTATGCCCCTTGGCTTACCGATGGAGAAAGGACAGCCACAAACACTTGTTTTTTAAAAAAAAAAAAATCACAGAACTCACGTCGTTTCCTTTTCGGGGGACATCCATCATGGCCTCCGCTCCCTCCAGACTCGCTCCTCCTTCTGGCTCCTGGAGTTTAAAGCTAGACGAGGAGGCGGCGGCTCCGCCTGCTGCTCCCCGGTGCTGAATCGGTCTGTGTGGCCTCCGCCGCCCCACACTGTCCCAGGCACTCTCCACCCCCTGGAGCAGGTAGGACGTCCTGGTCTCATCGCTTAGGGAAGCGGGCGGTTAAGGAAAGGAAGCGACTAAATATTAAGAGACATTATAGCCCGAGATGTTTATCATTTCAACGAGTGAAGGAGACAGTAGCAACGCCTAATATACACTTGAATAAACAAATCCAGGGCTTCAATGCGGTTCGATTTTGAATTGTTTTGGGGGCCTTAAGCCGTAACGGTGCCGCTCTGAGCGCCATCAGGATACATGACGGGCAGCGCCTGTTGGAGGAGGCTGATGTCGTCGGCGATGGGGAACTGCTCGTCGTAGTCCGACAAGAACCTGAGGAGGACAAACAAAACTTTGTCATTGCCCCCCGGATCTCAACTAGGCATTTTTTATTTTTTAATTATACCTTTTCTCTGGTAAAAAAGAGGTGAAATGTTGTAGGAGCTCGTCTGCGAAGGTTTGCATGTTTTCTCCCCTGCAAGGCAAACAAAAATCCAGCGGAATTAATTTGCGTGCGCGTTATGCAAAAGTTGCGCCGAGTGTCTGGACGCCTCACCCCTCCAGGATCGGCTGTAGGCAGGTGTGGTGCAGCAGCAGGTGAGCCATCTCCACTATCTTACGACAGGAGTGGGACAACCTCTTCCACAAGTCCTCCTGGAAACTAGAGGAGAGGGTTTGGGAGATTATCGTTCGCTCAGGTATTCAACGAGTGGGTCTCAATCCTTTTGGCCTTTTTAAAAAAGTATTAAATGAATCAGAAACTCACCCTTTGTCGTCAAAGTTTCTCTTCCTCACCGCCTTCTCCAGGTCAGGTACAGCGGTCTCATAAAACGAGGTCAGTCTGCCAGGAGACAAAAACAAAAGTTAAAACAAGCATGATTACGAGAAGCTCTTTTTTGTTTGTTTGTGTGGCCGCGATACTTCCAGGTTACGTCATCATCCGTGTACCTGGCGAGGAAACCATCGGAGTGGAAGCTGGAGCAGGCGGCGGGGAAGATGTCCAGGAAGGCGTGGATGGTGGTGGTGGAGTCGCACAGGTACAGAACAAGATCCACAAGATCCTGGGACAGAAAAGATAACACACACACACACACACACACACACACTATCAAAAGACGCGACGCGGTGGGTTTTATTCCAGAGAAAAAGCTACCGAGCGTCACCGTTAGTAAATCGGATAACTGAATATCCAAATGTAACAGTCCAGTTAGTGTATTTATTTCAATGTAAAAAAAAACAAAAAACAATAACCCGATTATAAAAATACATGCCGATTAATTATTCAACTTATTGCTGCAGCTCAAACTCTAAATCTGTAACGGTCACAAATAACATTTTAAGAAGTTTCAAATCTTGAAATAAAAAAACTCCCACAGGTCAAATGCATATTTTTATGTATATGCATTGTAATAAAAACAAATAAACTGCCTTGTTTCTGGCTTTTTAAAGCAGTAAGTCATCGACCTCAAGACGGGGTCATCGATCCAGTTTCATCTCGCTGAGAAGATATTTAGACCCGTTTCGTGGTGTACTGTACGCTATGTGTACTGTACGCTATATGTACTGTACGCTATGTGTACTGTACGCTATATGTACTGTACGCTATGTACTGTACGCTATGTGTACTGTACACAATGTACTGTACGCTATGTGTACTGTACACAATGTACTGTACGCTATGTGTACTGTACGCTATATGTACTGTACGCGATGTACTGTACGCTATATGTACTGTACGCTATGTACTGTACGCTATGTGTACTGTACACAATGTACTGTACGCTATGTGTACTGTACACAATGTACTGTACGCTATATGTACTGTACGCTATGTACTGTACGCTATGTACTGTACGCTATGTACTGTACGCTATGTGCTGTACGCTATGTACTGTACGCTATATGTACTGTACGCTATGTACTGTACGCTATGTACTGTACGCTATGTACTGTACGCTATGTACTGTACGCTATGTACTGTACGCTATGTACTGTACGCTATATGTACTGTACGCTATGTACTGTACGCTATGTACTGTACGCTATATGTACTGTACGCTATGTACTGTACGCTATGTACTGTACGCTATGTGTACTGTACGCTATGTACTGTACGCTATGTGCTGTACGCTATGTGTACTGTACGCTATGTACTGTACGCTATGTACTGTACGCTATATGTACTGTACGCTATGTACTGTACGCTATGTACTGTACGCTATGTACTGTACGCTATGTACTGTACGCTATATGTACTGTACGCTATGTACTGTACGCTATGTACTGTACGCTATGTGTACTGTACGCTATGTACTGTACGCTATGTGCTGTACGCTATGTGTACTGTACGCTATGTACTGTACGCTATGTACTGTACGCTATATGTACTGTACGCTATGTACTGTACGCTATGTACTGTACGCTATGTGTACTGTACGCTATGTACTGTACGCTATGTGTACTGTACGCTATGTGTACTGTACGCTATGTACTGTACGCTATGTGTACTGTACGCTATGTACTGTACGCTATGTGTACTGTACGCTATGTGTACTGTACGCTATATGTACTGTACGCTATGTACGGTACGCTATGTACGGTACGCTATGTACGGTACGCTATGTGTACTGTACGCTATGTGTACTGTACGCTATGTACTGTACGCTATGTACTGTACGCTATGTACTGTACGCTATGTGTACTGTACGCTATGTACTGTACGCTATGTACTGTACGCTATGTACTGTGTACTGTACGCTATGTACTGTACGCTATGTACTGTGTACTGTACGCTATGTACTGTACGCTATGTGTACTGTACGCTATGTACTGTACGCTATGTACTGTACGCTATGTACTGTACGCTATGTACTGTGTACTGTACGCTATGTACTGTGTACTGTACGCTATGTACTGTACGCTATGTGTACTGTACGCTATGTGTACTGTACGCTATGTACTGTACGCTATGTACTGTACGCTATGTACTGTACGCTATGTGTACTGTACGCTATGTACTGTACGCTATGTACTGTACGCTATGTACTGTACGCTGTGTACTGTACGCTGTGTACTGTACGCTATGTACTGTACGCTATGTACTGCACCCGATGTTTGTGTAGACGCGTGCGTCGGTCTGACCTGCTGGCTCATGGTCATGGCAGTGGGCTGTTTGTGCGAGTTCAGCTTCAACGGCTCCATGGCGGCGGCCCCCTCACAGAAGAGACCGCACTTATCCAGGATGGTGTCGAACACCTGAAGAGTGTGCGGAGAGGAGGAGGAAAATGAAATCGGCAAAAACAAAAGACACTTACAACAAAACAACACTTTTATATTTACCGTTTTTAAAATATGATCCTACCTGTAACACAGTCGGAACCGTCTCAATCAAGTCACTGTAGTAAGACGGCTGCTGGGTAAAGATGTTCTCTAAAAAAAAAAAAAAAAGAGTGGCAGCACAGATTTAAAAACTACCAATCTTCACTCCATATTCATCATCAACATACTCTGTAATGATTAAAAACAGCTCACCGATCATCTTGTGCAGCAGTTGGCTGTTTCCCTTCCCAAAGAGCACACACAGATCCAGGATTTTGGGAATGTCAAACAGGAAGTTCTCATAGATAATTTCTCCAAACACAGCCGGGGTGAGGAAGTTCTCCTAGTGGGAGAGGAGGAGCACAAAGGATGATATAATTATTCTTTTGATTGTACCAATCAAACAATAACTGGTATTTCTGATTCGTAGATCATTATTCCCTCTCATTCATATTTTTTTCTTGGACGCTGCTCCAACCTTGGACTCCTTGTGTGTGGCCATCCGGAGGAAGGTCAAGAAGACCGCCCTGTGGACGGAGCGCTGCATGTCGACCACCGCCGGAGAGGAGGGCAGGGGGGCGAGGTCGAGGCCGCGAGGAGCGTGGTGCAGGTACGAGTCCAAGCACCTCTGCAGAGACTCGTCAAACACCACCTGGTGGAGGAGGAAAAGAGAAAGAAATCTGAATCCGCGGTGCGTTTCTTTCACCTTCTTCTCGCGGCCTTTGACGTTTGCCACATCGACAGTCTCTCACCTGACACCAGAACTTGTCGTGGGGCAGCGCCAGCAGCCAATCCAGGTCCTCCGTGATGAATTTGGCATGTTCCAGGAACGCCTCCGCCTCGGCGGGAGAGCCGTCTTCCGGCGGGGATTTGTAAGGCACGAAGCAGCGCTCCTCCTTCCTGGCCGGGTGCTGACGTGAAGAAGGAAAAGAAGAAGTCAGGTGATTCCTGGAGCGCCACAGACCTCCCCGAGTACATTTTTAGTTTTAAAAAAAAGCGAGGCGCCGTGACTCACCAGCGCCGGCAGCGTTTGCTCTTTGCCCAGCGAGCCCGGCTCGGTCACCTGCTGCTCATCCAGTGGCACTCGGGCGCAGGCCATCGCTTCTCCCTCTCTAGTTATTCTATTTAAATCAAAAGAGAGATTCAAAAGACACGCGTGCTTCTGGATGTTGGTCATGTAGCTGTTCAAAGATATAGGATGTATATTTACTTTTTAAGTACCCGTTCAGTCCCAGAATGCAACAAGCTTTGGTTTCATTAAAACCTCCATTCTCTTAATGTTAGTCACTTTACATACCACCCCCACAGACAGCGTTTTAATCAGAGTTTGCACTGAAGGACAAACAAGACATAAATAATATCAGCTTGGTATCAAGTATTTCCCTTTGTTTAATAAAAAGGTAAAAAACAACAAGACACTGAACGCAGCAAAAGGAATACCTATCTAATAATATAATATTCTTACTTACTGCACTTACTTACTTACTGCGCGACATCTAACCTTACACATGCTTTACTACACTACAGAGTATATCACATCTATAGCATTATTCAAAGCATACCTGCAGCTGTTTATTCTATAATTACTACAAATCTAATACTACATCTGCACTGCGTACTATGGTTAAAACTGTCCACGCTGTATCGGTCCTTGTATTGTATTTTATATATTGTTGTTGTATTTGTTGCTTTATGGACTCATGAGTCTGGAATAAAAGATTATATATATATATATATAACTCACTGTTTATTCCACTATATTTAAATTCTGTATATTATTTTGAACGTGACTTTGCGCCTTCTGGTTGCTGCAAGTCTCTGTAAATTTCACATTAAATTGTACACGTACTGCAATTTACAATTACCCTTTAACGTCACATGACGTCTCACTGACAGAAGAGCAAGTGGACCAAACGGCTGAATCGAAAAGGGAGACTCCCTTTCGTTAACTAATGGGAGACCCCGTTAGTTAACGAAAGGGTGTGGGTTAACTAGCGTTAACCTAGCGAGCAGCAGTTTAAAAGGCCACGAACAGACTTAAATACGTGAAGAGGAGCTAACGTCAACGTAACGTGGCGGAGCAGCCGGCGACTTTGCGCCCGGTCCTCTCGTGGCTCATCATTATTATTATTATTATTATTACGATAAGAGAGTTAAATACACATCCGCTCACCTGTTAACGCGACTCTCCTGTAGCTCGCTCAGAGACCATCTCGTCGAAGTCGCCGTCAAGCTGCTGCCCCTCTCGACAGTTTCGTTTCCAAAAACGGAATTCTAAATCACCTGTGCTGGACCCGGAAGTGACGTAGGCGTGTGGTGTTGCAGAGCGTCTCTACCGCCCCCTGGTGGGCGCCAGAGCGCAGCACACTAACAAAATGCAGTTTATAGACGTGGAACTGGATGGAACATTTTTTTATTTTTTTTTCTGTCGTGAAAAGTATTTTATTTTGCATCCTATCCGTGTTTTTGCCGTGATGGAAAGTAATTAATTACATATAATAAATCACCTCTGGCCAAATGAATCACTCAACTATAACACCGTTGGTTTGTTTGACTACGTCTTTGCACGACTACTAATTTGTTTGCTTAGTTAGTTATTTTAATATCATGCAGTTCTATTTAAAAAAAAAATATATATATATATATATATGTATATATATTTATTGTGCATATAATATAAATGCTGCTGTAGTGGAAAAATATACCCTTGCAGGATTATTAAAGTAACTATCTATCTATCTATCTATCTAAACTACTTATAGTATAGTTAGAGATCATCCCTGTGTAAAAACCCTGCAACACAATTTATTCACCAGCAATCCAACATGTAAATATCTCATACCTCAAAATGTACTTTAATACAGTACTTGCGTAAATGTACTTAATGTATTGTAATGTTTCACTCTTGAATACTTGTTTTTGTCCTTGAGTAATGTGGATAAACAAGTACACAAAGGACAAAATATTTCATGCGTTTTATTCCCATAAAAGAGGAAGACTTATGACGCTCGACACACAATCTTCTTGGAAAACAATGTTTATAAAAAAAGATTTCCATGACACACACACACACACACACACAGAGAAGGCTGATGAGGAATCCCGTAGATTACATTAGGTACAATGTTTTTTTTAAATGATTCATTCTTAAAGCACATTAATAAATGATCAAAAATCTCCAGAAAAGTCAAACATTGGAGAAAGAAATAGACACGTCTGGTTTCATGTCTTATTGTCCGTGTGCAATAAGACATTTATGAATTTATGATCCGATTTACTGGTTTGTGTCCGACCTCAACTTTTTACGATGTTTATATTACCATAACAGACCATGAATTCAGTTTTTTGAGGGTATATGCTCCGACAGTTAAAATGGGCAATGCAAAAAAAGATGTCACATTCCTTCAAAATAAAATATTGAAACAAAAGATAAAACAAACAAAAAAAGACAGAATCTTCGTCCGCTTTCATGGCTTGTGATGTAAACTGAATATTTTACCGTGGGTGTACAGCATAAAATAAATATTCTATGGCTATAACAACAATGCATAATCTCCCATACATCTTAAATATCAAGCAGCAGTAATACTGTACCTCATGGTATCCGTTTTCATAGCTGGCCTTCTCCATCCGGGTAACAAAAACATTTAGCTCTTACAACGCGACAGCCAATCACGGCTCCTAGTTTCTATTTCTAATAAATAATAAAACTATAATATTGAACCTACAGAATAAAAATGTTGTGCGTTCCGTGTCGATTTTTTTAAATATTGACCGGAGAAACAAACTCCTGGATTACAGCCATGTCGATATCAGTAAATATGGATCGACAGAGAGCGATTTGCACAAAAGGATGGCGTTGCTACGGTCACAGCTGTTGTAGTTTACAATGTATATATATATATATATATATATATATATATATACGATAAACAAATCACCGTTACAAATCGTGAACCGTTTCTTTACTGGCCAAAAGTACGCGGATGCTTTCGCAGAAGACTTTGGAGTCTTTTTTGTTGTCGTTTTGTTTGACCAACACGCCACGTTGCCATAACAACCCTAACTAAGATACAGTATATAACTTAACTTTTCTATTATTATCATGTGTGATTAATATAAATAAGGTCACAGAAAAGTAGGCGAGATGTGTGTCTGGATATATATATATATATATACGATTGATCTAATTTAAACCGTTGCTGCGCTGTAAAAGAATAGAGCATTCTGGGAGAAATAACCTGCGGAGATACGAGGAATAAAAACCTATTCAGTGGTGAATCAATAAAGGGCACAGATGGTAAACTACATGAAGTCACTGATATCAAACCCTGGACGTTATGTCCGATCCAGGCTGCTTTAGAGGCAGAGAAGTCCGTTCGGAGGAGCGTCGCCGTGTAGCCCTTCACCATTCTCAATGGTCTGCCCCACATTTTGGTCTTCAAAAATCACGAGTTCATGTTTACATATATATATATATATTTTTTAAATATATATATATATATATTTTTTTAAAACATCGACACACAAACAATTAAATCCAGCTGGAAGTCAGTTTGAAGTTAATTAAAATTCCAGTTCGGGTTCGTTAACGATTGGTTTTCTTTCTTTTTTTTGGTATGTAATGAAAAAAAAAAAAGCAAGAGGGCAGGAAAGGTTAAAGTCTGGAGAAGAAGGATGTCAATATTATAGCTGCTGTTACCTGATTGTGCTCTTCCCACTTCACCTGGGGGGGGGGGGGAGATCTACTGCATGTCAGGAACTCCACGTGAACGGCCACGCAAATGTTTGTTTTTTTTGATCAAGGAGGTGTGTGCGTACCTGCCGCACAGCAGCCAGACTGTCCCGGGAAACCGAGGATGGGAGGGAGATAAAAGAGGAGAAGAGGAGGAGGAAACAGTTCCCTTCTCATGGGGGGGGGGGGGGGGGGGGGGGGGGCGTGTCCGTCGCTAGCCGAGCTGGATCTGTCCGGAGTAGGTGGTGAGGAGCAGCATGATGGCGAAGCCCGTCAGCAGGCCGGCGTTCTGGATGGCGAAGGTGAGGAGGAAGCTGCTGCCGCCGGCGTCCTCTTCCTCCCGACTCACCTCGTTCATCTCCGGGAACTGAAGAAGCACCAAAATACAACAACAACGGAGGAGATGAAGAGCTTTTTAAAAATGTTTTTAATTTAAACTTCGGCACGCAGCTTCTCGCCTAAAAGTCAGAATGTTACTACTTCACTGCGCTGGAGAGCGTCTGTAAGTTACGAGTGAGTCACACACATTCAATTTAAAATGATATTATCCCTGAAAATCATTAGAATAAGCAAAAAGAATACCTCTAAGGCATACTGTTCATACTGTCGTAAGAAGTTAATCTTTTTTATTGCATCACATAATAACTTAAATACTTTTTTTTAAACTTAAAAACAGGTCCCCTGCACAAATAAATGATAAATACATGATTATTTCATTATCTGAGTCTTCTTACATGACAATTCCTGTATTTCTTAATACAGGCGCAGGTTAAACCGCTCTGTGTTTCCTGGATTAAATACATATATCATATCTTCTAGAAGTCCTGATTTCCAGGCACAACTTTCACCCACTCCAGCAACACTTTATTGTCGTTAGACCAACGTGTTTGGGTTTGTGGATCTGTGTTGACCCCCCCCCCCCCCCCCCCGCCCCAAACACTGACCATGTCTGCCAGAGCGATGTAGAGGAACATTCCCCCGGCCAGGGCGAAGATCCAGTTGGGGGAGAAGCTGTTGCCGGCCAGGATGCCAAAGCCCATGCCCAGGTAACAGCAGCACGCCGACAGGAAGTTGAAGAACAGCGCCTGCTGGATGCTCATGCCGGCGTTCAGCAGGATCACGAAGTCTCCTGGAGAACATTAAGAGGAGGACATCGCGTTGGTTTTCAAGGCGGCGGCGGCGGCGGCGGCGGCAGACAGGGTTATTTTTTGGAGACATCGGCTCCCTGAAACTCACCGAGCTCGTGGGGGAACTCCTCGCACAGGATGGCCACGGAGGTGCTGATGCCCTGGAAGACGGAGGCGGTGAAGGAGGCGCCGATGGCCAAGCCGTCGATGAAGTTGTGCAGGCCGTCGCTCAACGTGATCATCCAGGCCAGCGTGCCGATGTCGGAGTAGGTCGCCCCCTTCAGCCAATAGCAGCCGCCGGCGGTCCGCCCCCCGCTGTCCGGGCTCTGGGAGTCCTGATTGCATTAGGAATAAGCAACTAATATTGAGCTGGACATCACATTCTGTCTCTAAACTAACGGCGCCACTAGTGTCCGTAAAGAATAATAAAACTGTGCCAATATAGCAACGTTTTGAGAGGTCCAACCTTACTGGAAGTGCAGTTTATAATGTGTTTATATGATCTTTGCATAAATAAGCAGGTGCATCTTAAATAAATGGTCCCAGTCATGCATTAACATAAAAATAAACCTTTTAAGTTCTACAGATGAACAACTTTTTTTTATTATTACAATACAAATAATAATAACAATAAGAATAGTAATAATAATAATAATGTCTCCTTTTGTGTCCCTTTCATGACAATGGGTTTCATTCCTAGATGAAACTCCAACTCTGAAAAAAAATGCAGAGAACCCCCAAAAAAAACAAAAACAATCACCACAACGAAACTAATCAAGCCCCGCCCCCTTTACCTGCGGCGCCTGTGCAGGGCTGAGCATCAGCTCCCCCTCCCCCGCGTCCACCTTCCCCAGAGCCAGACTGCTGGCCTCTCCGTTCTGCTGCAGCTTCTCCTTCTCGCCCTCCTCCAGGTCGCCGTCGGGTGTCGAGTAACGATCCGCGCTGGGGATGTGGCTGTGACCGTGGCCCTGAGAGGAAGCAGGCGATCAATACCGAATATAATAAATCATAAATAGTGTACACGTGAACCATTTTTGACAGATATATTGCTGGATATTTCCTTCCTGGCAGCAAATAATGATTTTTCTTCGTTGTAAATCCATGAGAGGAGAACAGAGAGTGGACTTTAACATTTTTCAAAAGGCATTTATCTTTCACTTTGTTGTTGATTGTTTGTTTGTGGCCTTCATTTTATTAAATGTATTTGACCTTTTTGATCCGCAAAGAAATAAAGCGATTGTAAAATAAATAAATAACCAGCGCTCCGTTTCTTAATTCCCAGTCGTGTAACTAAAATGTGTCAGAAATTTGTTTTTAACTTTGACTTAATTTCCCTATTCTTCATTAAGTTAATTATTTTAAAGGGTGTTTATTATGTTGTTGTTTATTTGGGTTAATTTATAGAATTTCTTTATGTAAGCAATAAAATTAAAATAAATAAATAGATAGATCATGTCTTTCATATATACTTTTTTTTAAACAGATAAAAAATGTACAATTGGCGGCTCTAGTGTTAACACTCACAGAAAAGATTTGTCTGAGATTCTGTGTAACTTTTTATTAAAAATATTCATGAAGGACATCCTTTAAAAACATTTAAAGTTGATTTTGAGCTGTTAATTGTCCTTTTTGTCATTGTCAGAGCAAATGTGGGTCAAAGAGCGGCTTGTAATTGGATTAGCAGGTTGACGTGTTAGTTATTCATCACATTGGCTGGACCGCATGACCACAAGGGGGCGCACTTTACTGTACATTCACTCTGCTTTTTATGAATTAAAAATCAGCCTCACTGGAAAACTCTGTGACGCTCCGCAGCTCATAGCTTTAATTCAAAGTGACTTTTAGATCTGAATGTCAGAACAACTCACACACAGACGACTGTTGCTGCTCTTATGCAACAACAACAACAAAAAGAGCAGAAAAAGGCCGTTTCCAAGGAGACAAGAAACTGAACCCGTTTACGCTGCATTTTTAGTTCATGACGTAATTGATGATTCAGGCGTTGCAGGTCAAAGGTAACAGAAGGTAGCCCTGCCTGGTGCCTCAGAGCTGAAGGACATTGTGAGAATACGTGTCCCATGTATCCGTCTACACTACGGTGTGTGTGTGTGTGTGTGTGTGTGCACTGTGTTAAGTAACGCTCAGAGGCCCTCCCCGATAAGTAAGCTCTCGGAGGCACGACTGTGAACTTGAACCACCGGTGCCGTGTGTCGTCCAACTGGTTTTCAGAGCCGCCGCAGAGCAAACCATTAAAAAAAGGCGTGCGTCGCGGTGGAGCTCCAGATAATCTGAAGGGCACGTGGCTCGGTTTGGATGTTCGAGGCACTTCTCCACCGTCAGTGCACGACAGTCGATGAGGAGTACCGGCTCCGAAAGAAAGGCTTACCCAAGGAAATGACATCAATGTGACGACGTTTTAAATTATTGTTTTACAAAACTGTTGTCAAAAAGGTGTCCGTGTTTGCAAGAAATATGTAATTAAAACCCTGCAAAATGAAATATTGAAGACTTTATTTGTTATTTAAAAAACTAATTGGTTTATTTTACGAGCGTCGTATATACTGGATTCTGAAAATCGAGTTGCACGGCGTCTGCAAGATCCAATATTAAAAAATAAATAAATAGTCTTGTCCTTTATCTGAGAGTCAGCTCTTCTCGATTAAAAGGGAACCGACACAGAGCTTCCGGTTTGATGCTCCCCGCCCCGTGTTGTGTCTTTGAGGGTCGACCTTGGATAGATATCGGATGACGGCAGTTGTTGTGAAGCATTTCTAGTCTTATAGTTATAACGCTCACAGGCGCCATTGTGAAAATGCAAATTTTTTTTAAAAGGAAGAAGAATAGTGAGGAAATACTAAGGAAACCAAATCTGATGTACATATGTTTAATTTAAAAAAAAGAAAGCTTAAACTCGTGGACCACCACCTAAATACGATTAGATTGTAGACATTTTTTTGTTTTAAGTAAATTTATATATAAAACTAAATACCATTAAAAAATATTTCTAATTGATACATTAACCGATTAAATACCTACATTTGTATAACTGGTGATTTGAAGGATAAATGAATGCGAGTTTGGCTTCTTTGTCCACATTAAAATGAGTCAAAGTGAAATATAAAAGTGAACACATGTTAATTATGGATACGCTCGCCGTTGCCATGGTAATTTGCCACCTGCATCTGCACAATAAAACGGCATGCGTCGCGTCGTTCTCGCCGCGTACTCACCCTGTTTTTCTGTTTGAGGAGCACCCGGAGGACCTTTTCGGTGAAGAAGAAGAGGTAAAAGCCTGCGAACACCATCGCAGATTTGGACACGTAGAAGTCCACCATGGGGTCAAAACCAAAGGCCTGCCATTGCAGAAAAAAAGAAGAAGCTGGTGTGAGGTTGTGAGGAGGAGCTTTCAGTAGCCGTTATCACTTTATTTCACTTGATGTGGGTACGACTGACAAAATGTAATTTAGCAGTTAGAGGTTGGGTGAATTGCTTTGTTTTGGATGAAGGATGAAGTTTCATTTCTGGCCAAAAAAAAAGAAGAAGAATTTCCAACATTTATATTCACCGTCTGGAGCCGACGTCCTTTTTAAAAAGATATTGCAGAGATATTTCACAGCAGTCTCCAATCTGAGACTTGAATTATGCATGTGATCGTTCTCCCCTTTAATAGACGCAAACCTCCCAGAAGTCAAAACACTTCAGCTCGGAGGTATACAAATGCTTCTTCTTCTTCTTCTTCTTCTTTTACCATTCATCTCAGGTGAACCGATGCAATGAATTACACAGCAGCTGTCCACGGCACCGTCTAGACGGCGTTTAAAATTTTTTAAAAACCACCATAAACAATTTATCGTGTTTGTGGGGTTTACGTCAGTCTGACTTTGAACTTCAGTCGGCGTGTGCACATTTTGTGTTCGCGCTACAAGAGACAAAGCAACATTTCTTTAGGTCATTTTAAAAAGAGAAGCTAGCAAAAACAAAGCTGCATCGCCAAAAAATCAAAGTTCAGCCGGTCTCAACAGTTTCAGCTCTCCAGTGACGTTCGGTTACATACAAAAGTTAATTAAAAATAAAAGCTGTGAACGACACGCCGTACTCAAGAAGCACTTGAACTTCAACAGAGCAACTGACCTCGCTCGGCCTTCTCGTTGCTTTAGTCTCTCGTAGTGTGAACGTAGCATCGGCCTCCTTCAGTAACCCCACTTGCCAAACTTAATCTCAATGAGAAACCTGATTAACGAGGGTATATATTATAAGTACATCTCAAGATCAATGTCTTTCTGGAGAAAGTGGACTAAAATAACTCTAATTTGCAGTGACAAGGGTTACTATGCTTTTTCCAAATTAAAGTAATTAAAGTGGCGTTAGCTTGTTGCTCAATGTGCTGTGTAACTGGTGGCAAGATGGCCAATTAGTGCACATCAATCAATAGTTTAAAAAGTAACTAAACCCCCCCCCAAACCCCTCAATGTGTATAAGTATGTATTGGTGTGGTTGATGATATCAGGGTCCTACTCTTGACATTTCAGTGCAAAGCACTTGACATGTTGTGTTATAAATATGCACAGCACCATGTCAGGGTAGCAGCCCTTCAGCAAACTCTGGGGGTTTAGTCACTCTTCAATATCACACGCAACAAGAACTCATCCGTCTCTCCCTGGAAACTGCGTAGCAACCTCGCACTGCAACTAACAGAGTCACGGCAGCATCGACAGACACTACCTCTGGGATGAGCTGAAACAGGGCGTTGGAGTAGAGCGTGCCAATGGCCAGGGCTATGAAGAAGAGCAGCAACCGCTTGTAAAAGGTTTTCTTCATGAAGGGCACCACGCACGCCCCGACAGCGAGCACAGAGAGTCAGTGTCACACAATAGGATCCATAACCCCACACTGATCAAGGGAGAGGAGGCAGAGGACGGTAAGGAGAGAGAGAGAAAAAAAGAAAAAAAAAAGACAGAAGTCGTTAGTGGAGAACTGATTTTTATCACATTAATCACAAAAGGGGGTAAGGAACGAAAAGCACCAACCAGTTATATCCCCTGAAATGAAAAAAAAAGAAAAAAGGGTCAGAATTGAATGAAATCAACCCGAGAGAAAAAAAGTGATTTCAAAAGACACCAGAAACCACAAGCTCATTTGTCCATTGATTCAGAACGGGTCAACAGAAGATAATAATCAGTTGTCCCGGGAAGCGGTCCTCGAACCCAATGCGTTTCCGATAGAGAGGGGAAGCAATTAGGGTCAAATTACAGTTTACTTTTGCACACATACGTTTGTCCTAGACCACTCAGGTGCATCTGTGTCACTGTCCTAGCCCCAAGGCACACGCTAGCCATCACTGCAGACAAGAAAAGGGGGCAAATTAACTTCAAATAGCTCTGCATGCTGCAGAAGGTTGTCATATTTCAATTTGAAGGACGCTGCGCCCCATTTCTTCAGGATTGTCTTACACAAACGGAAACGTAGAAACCTTGAAGCCCAAAACGACAGTAGTGAAAACACTTTTTTTTTTTTACATGCTGCAGTGGTGGAAGAAAAACTTCATAGTTGGCCTCGATCTCATTGCCGGAAAAGCTGCAGACACAGATGCAAAATATAAAAATGCAGCACGCAGACGATCGGCGATGCGGTTGAAGGTAGAGAGAAACCAGAAAGTCTTCCAGAGTGCTTATTAGAGCCCGAGAAAAACACAGAGAAAACCCCCCAAAAAAAGGCAGGAAGGAGAGGAGAAAGATAGGACAGACAAAAGGAGCCCTTGGCTAAAGATGCACTAGTTTTATAAACCGCCATGTGGCACTACAGTGATCTAAAGAGGCTTCTTAACTTTTGGTTTTTGTAGTGTTTTTAAGCATGAAAAAAAAAAAGCTGTAGATAGAAATATGGGATGGGATGGATGGATGGCAAACCTCTGGCAGGAGCTGCAGGATGGCAGTGGAGTACAGCGTGCCGATGGCAAGAGCGATGAAAAAGATGAGCGCGTATTTCATGTAGCGCGTCTTCATCAGGGGAGAGATGCAAGACTCCGGTGAGGGAGAAGGCATTGATCACCGTCACGCTCAGGAAAGAAAAAGCCCCACACTGAGGTTTGAGCGGCGGCGAGGTTGGAGAGGAAGAGGAAGGAGGAAAACGTTAAAAAAAAACAGAACCACTACGATGCACATCGGGAGGGAGCTTCGGCTGGGGCTCGAGTGGATCAAACATCGATTCTTTCAATACGGTCACGTGGTGATCGAATAGATGCAATAGATGCTGAATTCTGCTGCCTAAAAATCAAGTTTTCAAAATGTCAATTGCTGATCTCGCAGCATTTTTATCTGCATCAGTACTCAAATGCAAACAAAACGTATCGTAGCGTTTATTTGTATTTCAGTGATTTGGGATGTTAGTTTCACTCACTCAGCTCTGTTGGTTAAAAACCTATTTTTATGGACTGGTGGTGAGTCAAAGTAGTGCCTAAACTAAAAAAAAAGCTTTGGACACTGTCAAGTGGTGACATGATGATGAACTAGATAAAATATATTACATTATTTCTGGACTTTTCTCTCAATTCCAATTGGTTGTAACATACTGTATAGTTTACTTTCTTCATGGTCTCTAAAATAAACTATGGGTCACAAGTAGACTTTGTCTTTTAAGGGTCCCCGGGCAACAAAGGTTGTGAACCACGGCTCTAACTGGCACCTGGAGAAGAAAATAATAATAAGTTTTTTTTTTTATACATTTGTTGAAGGTTTTTGTGCCCTTTTTTTTTGGTCAGAGGCTGCAGCACCTGTGAAAGTTAAATGGAAAGAAAGGTTAAATTGAGATTTATGATCCATCCGATGCTGCGAGATAACTTGAAATGAAACAGAAACTGGGTTACAAGGGGTTGGTGGTGAAAGGAGAGTTAAAACAGAATGAGGCACAAAGCAAAACATAGAATTAAGATCCATTTTATCAATTTTTACCTGTGTGTAGATGACCAACATTTCAGTTTTGACCGAATTCAATGAAGGAATCTGTTAAAAATCACTAATATTTGAAATACAATTGAATCAACGAAGTGAAGCAGAGACATAGAGCGGTGTGTCTCTGCATAGCCAGTGAAAAACTGATCCCAGTCTGTTTTTAGTTGGAGCATTTTGATTTCATGATTTATTGATTGCCGTCCGGACGTAAAGACAATTTAAAAAGAATTAAAATGCTTCTAAAATAAATTGCCTGCCCCATCTTTAAGAGAAGATATTACTAAAATCTGCATCTATATCTTTGAAACGGGTTTAGTCTTTTGATAGTGTAGATAGGATTTATCAGTCAGTGAGATTCGCAGTAGAGATGCATTTCCGTGCCTTTCCGCCTCCCTCCTGCTGACTAATCTTCGCAGCTCTTAAGAAATAAATAAGCCGTCTACAAGGGCGAGTGTGAGGAGAGCGAAGGGCATGCGAGTGAACGATAAGAGGAAAACAACATTTGCCAGTGGAGAGGGGAGCGATAGAGCCAGAGCTCTGGGCTCTTTTAAAGTTTAAACCATTTCTCCTCCACCTTGTCAAAGGACGAGATAAACCGGGCTAAAAGTAAGAAGGGAAACGTGACGTTAGAGAGACACAACATTCGTTACGGAGGCTGTTATTTTTCTTTTGGTGGAAACAAAATTAAGCACCAACGACATTACTGCCGCCTTGAATATTACCTGCAACGTGCCAACGTGGCTTCCACTCGACAAGGACTCAAAAGGCTTGTTAAGGTGGACGGAGATGCCAAAAGGGCTTCCTGGGCTCTAAAAAGGACAGTCGGCAGTCTGTATGGAGTTACCCTGAGTCAGCAGCCGTTGCTGTCCGACTGTCTTCACCTGGACACGATTGTGGATGGTGTTAGTTTTTTTTTTAAAGGCAAACTGAGAAACGCAATCTGAGCATGCTTATTTTTGTCTTTCATCTCCTATCACCGTCTCTAGGCAACAAAACAATCATTTTTTTGGAGCTCAGATCTGGTGAAGAACATTTGTTTTCCAAGGTAAAGAAAAACGTGTAAGAAAACGTGTACTGGAGTTAAAACCCTTGACAGAAATGACGATGTATTCACTCTAGAAGGAGCAAAAACAGTTTAAATATACATTAGAAGGGTGAAGAGGATGACAGAAAACACAAATATATCAAAAAGTACACAACACTCAATATTCCTCTGACATACAATATAGACGGTTAGAGGATAAAGCTGCGGAAACATGTTAACAAATCCCATGAAAAGACTACAACTAACAATGTGCTAGTCCATCTCTCTAACTTCCCCACACTACTACTACTTGCCTGAAGTACATTTTTACTTGCCACTTCACAAATTGTTGTACTGACAAGTGAAAATCAAATAACAACAAAGACTAAAGTTAATCGTCACATTTTATCCGCCTTTACCCTTTAACCTCCGGCAAACTGCGCAAATACCAAACTCCCGTTTCCAGGATCATTTAAAGGCTCACTCATAAACTTTGTCTTCGCAAGTAAAAAAAAAGTTAAAAAAAACAAACAAACACCTTACGTGTTCTCAAGATGGACAAATAACATTTAACGTTGTTATATTAATGATCAGTAACAGGCCTGTGCTCACCTTCGGCGTCTGTGGGCCTGGGGGAGGGTTCAATGACTGACTCCTCCTCTTTTTGCGCCCTGCAGGTGCCGGCATCCAACTGCTGCAGCATGGTGGGGCAGAGCTCCAGTAAGCCCTGCTCGTCCAGCCGCGACTGCTCGCTGATGCTGTAGACGGCCAGCGTGTCTGCAGGCAAGCACTGCGGGAAAAGAAACCAGTCGGTTGGCCCACAGACGTTTCCCCCATTTTACTTTAAAACAATTGACTTAGCCAGGCATGTATCGAGTGATTCAGTGGCATGTCTGGGTGCTTTGTGGGCAGGCTCACATTTGGAGTGAGCTTTAAATTGAATTAGATTTAGTTAAAAAGTAGATTGGAGTATTTAGAGATGAATCATTTAAGTCGTACCTCTAGTTCCAGTTTCTCAAATGTGAGAGTTGGCTGTTTATCTTTCGTATGTTAACAGTGGAATATCTTTTGGTTTTGGACAAAACAAGACGGATAAACACGTCCCTTACAACTGCGTTACAACATTTTCTGACTATTCTATTAATTCATGTCGTCTGCTTCATATACATAAATGATATCTAGGTCATTTCCATCAACGGCCTTCACCTCTTTGTTACCATCTCGTTTTCTCAGAAGAGTTCGTGGCTTTGCCACCATTACTCAGGGCAAATCTATCCAAAAGCAGATCAGCAAGCGAGTCAATCATCCACGACACTAAGCTTGGGAAATATGCGAAATCTTTCAGCTGTCTGGCACCGGTGGCTCCTGCTTCTTCCAGGCAGGACTAAAGCTGGATTTTACCCCTTCTCCTGGAGCTCGGAGGTATCAACGAGTCCGGGGTGGTATTCCACGGTATTTAGAAAGCCCGTATACAACTTTCAATACAATCATAAATACAAATGCTATATTCTTTCAACTGTTTTTCTCCTCCGCGACCTTCACTGGTTACCGGTGGCCGCCCGCATCCGCTTCAAAACATTGGTACTTGCGTACCGTGCTGCGAACAGATCGGGTCCGGTCTACATCCAGGACATGGTCAAACCGTACACCCCAGCCCGTTCACTTCGCTCGGCTTCTGCCAATCTGCTTGTAGCTCCTTCACTTCGAGCTAAATCACGACTGTTTGCTGTGCTGGCTCCTCATTGGTGGAACGAGCTCCCCATTGACATCAGGACAGCAGAAAGTCTCTACATCTTCCGGCGCAAACTAAAAACACATCTTTTTCGACTATACCTTGAATAGGTAGCACTTAAATGCCGTAGTAGCACTTAAATGTCCCTTACCGATAGCACTTTAGTAGCACTTACGGATAGTACTTTGTAGTTTGACTTTATTGAAGAAATTGTACTTGCTTGATTCTTGTTGTTCTGAGTTTGGACTCACGGTTTAATGCACTTATTGTAAGTCGCTTTGGATAAAAGCGTCAGCTAAATGACATGTAATGTAATGTAAATGTAATGTTTTTCGAAGAGCCGCATTGAAGCGACGTATTGGAGTGCACAGAAAGCCCCATCAGAGGTCAGTCTACCTCTCTGCTGCTGGAGCAAAGGCCGCTGAGATGGGATACGAGTGATAGGGATAACGTTAAGGCCTCGAGGACTGCTCAAATAAAATAAAGAATGCCGCCGCCCCCGTTTAGGGAGTATTTCAGGCTTAACCCGGATGATTAAGATGAGCCAGCCAACTTGACGAGCCTACAATCAACCACAGGAGGTGCTTTTGCTAACTCAAGAGTACAAAAGGGGGATAGCCAAAAATGTGAAATGTGCACGGAGGGTAGAGCGAGATACACAGCAAAGCATATGTGCATATGTGCAAATATTCAGCACAAGACTGTCAGCTCACAACTCTCCCAAATGAAGCCAGACAAAAGTAAATATGCCTGACTTTTGGCAAAGAAAACACTAGATGGGCCAAACCAAATGACGTGTGACTAATTAAGTTATTTAGCTTAGTAAGTATTGACACAGCCAACGTGCGCCTCCTCAAAACTATTAGAATACACGTCACGAATCAGGAGATACCGTCATAAATTCTTGATTGTGAAGACAACATGTGGCACACTAAAAAGGTAGTAAGTATTTATTTACTGTATTTTTACAGACCGGCTTTTATTTGATGTTGACTTTTTACTTCATATATTGTACTCTTAATATCAGTGTTTACATTTTACCTGAGTTTGTCTCGCTGCCAGGCTTTCAGTCGTTGTATTGAATTGCTTTGGCTTTACTTTAAAATATGAGATTTTACTAACCAATTAGCTACAACCATTAAAAAGGGTTTCAAACGGTTGCATCAATGACATTGACAACCCTGATAGAATTCTACAATGTATTTCAATCACGTTTCCTAATTAAAATATCCCATTTAAAAAAAAAAAGGTGCTAACACAGGATAAGAGAATGCGCTAGTTCTCACCTTGGAGCGGTTGGATTTGGGAGGCGTGTTTATCGTCGGCGCCTCGGCCGCATCGCCGTGGTCGCCGTCACCTTCGCCCTGACCCTGGCTGATGAGGGCCAGCAGCGAGCGCAGCTGGGGCACCGAGATGGTGCTGTTGTCCCCGTAGCGGGACAGTAGGTCCTGGAGCACCTGGGTGGGGGACTGCGTCCGACCTTCCCCCTGACATGTCACTCGGCCCAAGGGGCAGAGAAGCACCGCCAGGGCCAGAACAAACATCAGCCGGGGCCCGAGGAGGGCGACGGACGTACCGGCACGGCCACGAGGGGGCCAGATAAACATGGCGGCTTCTTTACTGGCTGGCATGCGTTGATCTGTGGAGGGAGGACGGGAAGAGAATAAGAGACATATTTACTTAAAACTACCACACAAAAAACACCACTCTCTAAACTACACACGTGGCAATAAAAAAAAAAAGGGCCCAAATACTTTAAAGACAAAAAAGACATTTGAATTTGAAATTGAGTTTCAACCCATCTCAAAATATACAGTTACATCGAGACGTTGCATAAATAAAACACTAAAATCACGACTTAAATTAAGCAATATCTGATCAACTATTAGGCAGGAAAAAATTGCGCTTCTGACTTTTTTCCCATTCCTGACATAAAAACTTTTGCACAAACTATAATGTTCCCATCCTGTGAGCTCACACACACACACACACACACACACACACACACACAGCACCGATTCATTTCAGTGCACCCTGCAGCTCCACATGCAAACCTGGGGCTGAATAAACAGACCCCCCATTCATTTTTGTGTGAAGAAACGCTCACCTTTTCCTACGGAGACTCTGAAAAGACAGCTGGTGGGTTAAGCACCCGAGTCCGCCTGTCTGTCCGCCCGTCTGTCTGTCTGTCTGTCTGTCCTGAGGCTCGGAGCCGGCTGAGTAATGCCCACGGGTTACCTGGGAAGGAAGAAACGCCTGAGAGAGCAGGGAGCTCCTCAGGAGGGCAGTGGACTGTGGAGGAGAGCGAGAGAGAGAGAAAGAAAGAGAGAAAATGAAGGTTACGACTCACCGGTGAGAGAGAAAGACGGAGAGAGAAATAAAAAGAGTCCGTGAAGAAGCAACTTTCTGTCTAGCTGAGGGGTTAGAAGCTCCAGATCATTTGTTTACGGAGCCGGGAGAGTCGGAATGAATGACACACCGACGGCCTCTTCTTTCCTTACATACAGTGTGCTGCTGAGAGGTCTTTAGGCAGGTCACTTTGTGTGGGAATGTGACACACACACACACACACACACACCACACACACACACACACACACACACACACCACACACACACACACACACACACACACACACACACACACACACACACACACACACACACACACACACACACACACAACACACACACACACACACACACACACACACACACACACGATTAATGTAAGGTAGATCATGTATGAGAAAGTCCACTTTCCCCAGATAAAAATCATCGTCTGTCTGCTTTTTCTTACTTCTAATCTGCGTTCTATCTCCAACTTGTTCATCTCAGAGCTGACAAGGCAAAGAGCAGACATCTTCAATAAGTCTCTCTCTCTCCCTCTCTCTCTCTCTCTCTCTCTACACCTCTACTTGCTCTAATGACGCCTTATCCTGAACTTCAGTGCGGGGAAATAAGGGTATAGAAAATAGGAAAAGAGTGCAATTTCTTTCCCCATTCTCACCCCAGCAGTACTCTCTTATACGGTCCTTGTAAAAGTTGCAGGAGCTCTGAACCTTGCCCTCCTTATTGCAGGCTGCCATTGTTAATCTTCCATTAGAGTACTCAACTCTATATAATATATAATATATATATATACATAGCATCGGCTTCGCTGTGTTTCAGATAACCAGTGAGGAAAAGGAGTTGTTAAACGGCGGCCTGTCGCCTCGCGTCCTCGACTCTCTGGTCCAGAATCTGTTCTTTCAATGTCAGCCCGTCCGGTCAGACCGATGTCACCGCAGACACACAAACACACGATGGGAGTCCAAGGCCTATTTGTGGTTGTGGAGATAAAAGAGACGGGCCCTTCTGCAGCCTCGGGGAGAAACAAAAAAAAAAGGCCTCCGACATGACGGTAAATACCCGTTTTGCAGAAGGAGAGCCTCAAGAGGGAGGATGTTTAGTCACCCCACCACCTGCTGGACTTCAATCCCAAAAAGGCACACACTTGATTCTACTCTGCTCAGCCTTTAAAACCGGTCTCTGTTCTTAGAAAGCCGCCCGTTTAGCAGATTAGAAAACCAAACAGGTGACGTGAGCAAACATGCAATAAATCAAGGAAACAGAGAAAGTGCTGGAGTGAGTGTATAATGATTAGGCTTCATCAGGTCACCGCGCTATCAGCGCTATCAGCTATAACGTCACATCTCTGGCACACAAAGTGTTCTCCGAGAACCCGTGTAAACGCAGCTCAGTGAGAAATGGCCCCTCGCCATCATCAACTTCACCACCTGGCTGAGCAGAAATAAAATCAGGCTGCACAGAACACACGGAAACAGACTGGACGCTGAACCGTACATCAATGTAACCGTATGCATCAATATTCTTTTGTAAACAAAGATTTTTTTTCTTCAAAGCACACTAAACAGACGTATTTATGCAGTCCAGTGATTCGTGACATCGCTGTGTGGCTACGTTGTAATCCCATTTTACTGCAATATAAAAATAATTATAATAAAAATGCTGGCGCAAGACGAATTAAGTCAAAAAGAAAAATGCTGAAAATCTCACCAATATGGAATTTTGGCTTGTCCACCAGTTGTGTTCTTGATGGATTTATTTAAAATATCAGAAAACAGTGAACAGAGCCTTTCACAACCTTCCAGAGTTTGTGGTGACAGATCTTGTTTTTAAAAGAAAAAGAAGGAAAAAAAAAGAACTAAAACAACATTCAGTTTACCATCAAGACAAACAAGTAACTCATCTCAACTCTATATCATGATAATTATGCATCTGGTGAGGTGCACCACCCCAAAACTCACCAGAAGGCACCAACAAATAGGCCTGTGATTAGAAATAGTGCTCCAAGAGTCCTGCCACATGTGTCTGCTGACTCTATTCTCCTTAATGCTCCTCCTCTCAGCTGTTCTGGAGTCAGTTTTAATTCTAAAGCATAAAGCGTACTGTACCTTTTTTCTTGAATGGACACACACACACACACACACACAGCAGATGCCCCTCGCCGTTCCTCAAAGCAGGCTCTGGCGTGTCCTCACATGTCTACACTCTTAACTGCCCCACCCTCCTCCGGGTCACTCTATATACACCTTTTGGAGCGAGGGGGCAGGTTTGAGCTGCAGCATCGGGGTCATCGCTCTTCACCCCCCCCCGAAGCTCCATAATTACTGTTTTGTCGGACCTCGGGCTGATATCATCAACCGGGGGCCGTCATTAGCGGGCGAGGTGGACGGCTGTGCGGGCGCCGCGTCGGTTCACCGAGCGCATCGTCAAATGTTTTCTGCACTCGTGCCGAGCGTGCAACAAAGCTCCATTCACCACAAAATCAAAGGGTTCAGACGTGGCTCGGTCTGGGTTCTCTCGCCTTTACCCAGAGGCTAGCTTAGAGGTCAGAGGTCGGGTAGCAGAATGATGATGGACCTGTGCTGGTGGTTTTTTTTTGAAGAAATGTTAAACATTCGACTTAACAAGCAACATTTATCTAACAGCTGCAGTTCTAGTTACTTAGCAGAACATGATCTCACATGAAAACACATATGATAAAGTCTGGAAATATGATATTAACGTGCCGACCGATATTATTTTAAGTAGTAAAGACCATTTAGCTGATTCAACACCCTGAAGCTCTGAAAATGTGTTTTACTTTTAGCAGCATGAGCAATATTTTGAATGTCAATAGTCTACTTTTGTTTGCGTTTCGGGATTTTCACACATTTCCAATGAATTCCATGTAATAAACCTCTCTGAACTCTGTATGAACACGGAAAATGAGAATAATATGTGGTGTCTAAAATGACCACGATGAATCCAAAGTGTAAAGTATTCCTGGCATTGCACAAGTTAATGACAAGAAGGTTTAATGGTGGTCATGTCTGCTCTTTGCATGATTACAAACATACACGAATGGGTTCAAAACTACAATAATAAAAACAGTTTTGGCCCTACCACCATCTCTGTCCCCTTCTCCCACTACCACCATCTCTGTCCCCTTCTCCCACTACCACCATCTCTCTCCCCTCATCCCACTACCACCATCTCTGTCCCCTCATCCCACTACCACCATCTCTGTCCCCTCATCCCACTACCACCATCTCTGTCCCCTTCTCCCACTACCACCATCTCTGTCCCCTCATCCCACTACCACCATCTCTGTCCCCTTCTCCCACTACCACCATCTCTGTCCCCTCATCCCACTACCACCATCTCTGTCCCCTCATCCCACTACCACCATCTCTGTCCCCTCATCCCACTACCACCATCTCTGTCCCCTTCTCCCACTACCACCATCTCTGTCCCCTTCTCCCACTACCACCATCTCTCTCCCCTCATCCCACTACCACCATCTCTGTCCCCTCATCCCACTACCACCATCTCTCTCCTCTCATCCCACTACCACCATCTCTGTCCCCTTCTCCCACTACCACCATCTCTGTCCCCTCATCCCACTACCACCATCTCTCTCCCCTCATCCCACTACCACCATCTCTGTCCCCTCATCCCACTACCACCATCTCTCTCCTCTCATCCCACTACCACCATCTCTCCTCTTCTCCCACTACCACCATCTCTCTCCTCTCATCCCACTACCACCATCTCTCCTCTTCTCCCACTACCACCATCTCTCTCCTCTCATCCCACTACCACCATCTCTCCTCTTCTCCCACTACCACCATCTATCTCCCCTCATCCCACTACCACCATCTCTCTCCTCTCATCCCACTACCACCATCTCTCCTCTCCTCCCACTACCACCATCTCTCTCCCCTTCTCCTACTACCACCATCTATCTCCCCTCATCCCACTACCACCATCTCTCTCCTCTCATCCCACTACCACCATCTCTCCTCTCCTCCCACTACCACCATCTCTCCCCCCTCACCCCACTACCACCATCTCTCCTCTCCTCCCACTACCACCATCTCTCTCCTCTCCTCCCACTACCACCATCTCTCTCCCCTTCTCCCACTACCACCATCTCTCTCCTCTTCTCCCACTACCACCATCTCTCTCCCCTTCTCCCACTACCACCATCTCTCTCCTCTTCTCCCACTACCACCATCTCTCTCCCCTTCTCCCACTACCACCATCTCTCTCCTCTTCTCCCACTACCACCATCTCTCTCCCCTTCTCCCACTACCACCATCTCTCTCCTCTTCTCCCACTACCACCATCTCTCTCCCCTTCTCCCACTACCACCATCTCTCTCCTCTTCTCCCACTACCACCATCTCTCTCCTCTTCTCCCACTACCACCATCTCTCTCCCCTTCTCCCACTACCACCATCTCTCTCCCCTTCTCCCACTACCACCATCTCTCTCCTCTTCTCCCACTACCACCATCTCTCTCCCCCCAAAAAGCCAAACAATTATAAGTAGCATTACAGCCTTGTAGACATCTAGAGAAGTAAAGTTCAACATACGCATTATTGCACAAGTAAATGATGACAGGGAAAACTTTATTGCGCAATCAATACGGTTGCTTTAAGTGCATTTTGCGGATACATATTTGTACCTTTACTTTAATTTCGTATTTTCGGTGTGGTATTAGTACTTAGTAGAGGATCTGATGACTACTCCCAGAGCTGAACACCATCATTACTGTATACTCGTCACCTTCTTTGTTGTAATAATAACAATAATAATAATAATAAGTCTTAATTGCCTCGTTTTTTTAAATTATTATTCTCACACAAAATCCCCCCCAAAAAAACAAAATGATGGAGGGATCACACGAGTGAACGAGCCACGAGCGTTTGGTCTTAATTTGACGCGTCCACGTCGAGCTCCTTCCACATCAACGTCTCGTTCCGCACTCGTGACGCTAACGGCGCGCGCGGCGAGCCGGGCTAACGTGTTAATAAACGTTTCAACGGGCAATTAACGGTGGGTCGCGTGAGCTAGCTTAATTTTTTTTAGCCGTTACTATTAGCTTACCGGGTGATGCAGAAAATCAGTCCTGACGTCAACGTCTCTTCGCCGACTGCCTGCCTCTCTCTCTCTCTCTTTCTCTCTCTCTTTCTCTCTCTCTCTCTCTCTCTCTCTCTCTCTCTCTCGGCTCAGACCGGATGTGTCACAGACAGGTAGGTCAAAGTGTCCCCGGTACGTTCAGTCATTTCACGGGACGGGACGGGAGCGTTTGCTTTTTTTTTTTCTTCTTCTTCTTCTTCTTCTTCCCCGTCCTGCCATTCAAATAACACCACACGGCAGAAGCGGCGCGTGGAGGATGTGGTGGTGTCATTCTCCGCGGTGACGTCGACAGTTCGTCCTCCGAGTGCTTTTCTTCTTCACCCCAATGACGGTGTCTCCCTCGTGCGGCCGACGACGGGAACTGCAACACTAAAACATTTTAAATAAAGGCCCCGAAAGTCCAAAGTTTGACGGAAAAGGGAGAAAATACTCGTCACTCTGGGGATAAGAAATAGTGTCACTTCCTGCCACAATAATAATAATAATAATAATAATAATAATAAGATAACAGATAACCACTTGCGCAGAGAAATAGACATCTACCACCTGAATCACCTTTTTGTTTTTTAAATATTGTTATTTGTTGACTAATCGCCGTGTTGTACTGTATCATCAAATATTTGTATAGAAATAAACTGAACCCTGACAGATACATATTTTTAATAATAATGTACTTCCATCTGAGTAATAGTGTCCATTATATATTAGTAACATACATGCTTTAAAATTACGTTTAATGTTAACGTGTAGCTTCAATACTGACTTAAAAATAAATGCAAACATAGTAGATATGATATGAACGCTTTGCTTTGTTGTTGAGTAACACGCTGAGGAAGCATTAAGGTAAATGTATGCAAATAATGGGCTCGTCCGGGATTTGAACCCGGGACCTCTCGCACCCAAAGCGAGAATCATACCCCTAGACCAACGAGCCACTTGCGTACGACGCTATTTGATTTATTGAGAGTATAGCGAAAATAAGTGAAATTTTCCAACAGATTTTCCACAAGACCATCTGTACAAATAGCCAACTTTTAGTAATAGATAACAATTCCAAAAAGCATTAATTTTGTCAGTGTACAGCGATATTTTAAACTCATCTATTTCAGACATGATTAATATGAAATGTAATATTTATTGTAGAAAGTGAAGAAATAATGCGCCCTCCTTTGTTTGATATATTAATGATTTCAAATGACTTTCCTCATCACTCATCAATATAATATACAATATATTCTCTAGTAAAATAGACAATATCTCGTTTTGTTATTGTTTTGATTTATATCTCTTATTTTTTAAGTTCTTGCTGTATTCTCATGTTCCAGTGATTGAGAAACTATGTTTTCATTCAATGCATGTCCCCCCCCCCCCCCCATATTTTATCTATTTATTTTCATAAAATATATTATTATATGTATATGAGATCTCCTTGTTCTGGATGTTCTTTAACGTGTGTTATTCAAATGTATATGTACATTTAATTAAAAAATAAATTAAATTCAATTTAAATTTAAATGATTAAATATTTGATTGATTTATTTCAATTTAAATGTAAATAAATAAATATTTGATTATTTATTTTAACTTATTTTTTTTTCACGTAAGTCAAAAAAATCACGTCGCCGATGACGCGTGTTGCGTCTGCCGGAAGTTGTTTTGATTGCGGAAGTGGAGACGCTGTAGGCGCTTGCCCAGTGGAGCTACCTGCTTCGGGACTCTTTTGATTCGACTCTTCTCGTTGTGATTCGGCTCCATGTAGGTCTGCGGGAGCTTCGGTTTCCAGGTCTATCGGGTAAGAAGAAGGAGGAGGAAGTTGCTCAGCGGCCGTTAGCCGGTCCACCGTTTTAAACTCGTGACGTTGCTGTGCTTTTTGCTAAGTTAGCTCGGTTAGCTCGCGGCTAACGCGGCGTCGTTTGATCGCTTTGGTGACACAGTTAAAGTTGGATATCGGGACCCGTCAAGGGAAACACATGTTTCCATGACAGCCAGAGCGCGTCAGTGGTAACGTGTCTCATTACTGGAGCTGAAACAGGGGCTATTACTGTCTGTAGTTGTAACTGTCAGATTATAAAGATGATAAATACACAGTAAATATGGCGGTAAGCTAAATAAGTGTTACTTCCTGAAAGGTACTCATACCACACTGTGAAAACACTCAAAATCTTACTTGAGTAAAAAGTATGTGTCAGAAAAGTGTGGCCTACTGATGGCATCAAAAGTGTTACTTAAAAACTAGTCATTGTGTAGTAAAGTGTTCCCTGTCAGTGTTTTACTATTCTATATAATGTTTCTAGGTGAATATGAATGTGTATTTTGCATTTTAATGCTGTAAATTGCAGATTTTTAACTCCCTTTTTGGGTCGTACAGCAATGCATCATATCCTATAAGATCATTGTGTGTCCTCGTGAGTGACGATGCATTTTTCAAAGAGACTTTTCAAATAGTTTTATGTAGAGGATTTTTTCTAAACCCCATTTAAGGAACATCGGAAGGTAGAGTTGCATAACATGGAAAAGTAAGTAAAGTAGAAGTACATGTACAGTACTCGGTCCATCCCACCACTAACAAACAGTAAGTGTGATGATACACTGTTGTAGAGCATTTTCTGACTAAAAACACACAAATAAAAGTTTAAAAATACAAAGACAATATAAAACTCTAAGCCGCTATCGAGTGCTTCGGCCTTTCTCCTGTTATCAGAGCCGCACCTCTACAGCCTAACAACTGGTCTCTCTTGGCACACTGTGTTTCCCGTGAGCCCAGAAGCCATCACGGCAGAATCAATACCGCCTGAGCATTATTCGTCTGTGTGCTGGTGAAGCCTTTTGTCCCGTGTTCCTTCGCTTGATCAATAAAGAGTCAAAATCTCTTAACAAATGGACTCTCCCGGCCTGAATACACGATGTGAAGTCCGTTCATGCAGGATATTGTGTGGTCTTGTGCACTTACTGAATTGATTCACTATAAACAATCATTAGTAATGAAGCCCATGTCTTCAAATCATCACATCATAGCCATCAATTTGAAATGTCTTTGAACGATTGTCAGATTTTCCGGAAATATAATCCTAATTCCTAATAAATACGATATCTTGTCGTAGAAAATAACTAAAATGCAACTGTAAACACCGTAAATCTGGTTGTGCTTGTAATAATGTGGCTTTTATTAGCATGCAAGATTTTAAAAAACAGGTTAAAGGAATTACTTGAGCACTAAATGACAATTCGTTGGTTGATGTTGGTTTGTTATAAATCCGTCTTGAAACTTTTTTTTTTTTTTTTAAATGTCTTTATGTTGTTTTAAACTTCTTGCTGTTTTGTTTTTTTTATGTTACGTTATTTGTGTCTTTATGTGGTGCTTGTGTGAAACTTTTATTTTATAAATGTATATATTATATTAACCTTTCTTTAGCCAGTATAATCCTGGTTAAATTATATATATATATATATATATATATATATATATATATATATATATATATATATATTCTTTAGCCAGTATAATCTTTAGCCAGTATAATCCTGGTTAAATTATATATATAAAAATCCTAACATATATATAAATCCTAACATATATATATATATGGTTTTGGGTGGAAAGAACATGTTAATTTTAAACAAAGAAAATGCTATTATTAATATATTTATTATTACACACACTAAAAAAATCAACAACATAAAACATGTTCTCACTCATCCAATTGTGGTTTGTAGTGGAGATAATCTTTTAGTTATTATATGTCTCAATTAAAACTAGGGTAATATTTCTAATATAGAAATATTAGAGTGCTTTGAGCAACTAATTTTAAATGAATTGTGTTGAGTTGGTGGCAGAATATTTGAGACAAACGATCTCTGAACAGACACTTAAATTATGGCATCATCAAAGTCTGGATTTGGACATTTTTTTAACATAAATGTACTCTAAGGATTTAACCAAAAGGAATAATACAAAAGTGTCAGTGTACGTGGCTTTCTTCAGGTTTACCACCACGGCTTTTCTATTTTTTCCAGACGCCGCTGACTCCGGTGGTGAATCTTCAGCTCTCTTCCTCCTCCTCCTCCTCCTCCTCCTCGGCGGTGTGTTCCCGGCTGAGCCGTCTCGCGATGGCCGACCCCGACGACACCAGCCTGCAGCCGGAGGAGCGAGTCCGCGCTCTGACCAAGAAGGGGAGCTCCGTGGAAGTCAACGACGACGTGCCGCCGCGCCGCTACTTCCGCTCCGGGATGGAGATGATCCGCATGGCCAGCATCTACGCGGAGGAGGGCAACACCGAGCGCGCCTTCGTCCTGTACAATAAATACATCACGTGAGTGTTCGGCCGTCCACTTGTGTTCGGTGCGTTCATCTTCTTTAGAGCTTTTTCACATAAAGACGGGTTGTTGTTGGTTTACTTGTATAATGTATACAAATGTGTCAGTAAATAATTCAATAACAGAGTGATTCCTCTACTGAACACTGTCATTTCTCTGAATGTATCAGTCAGAGTTGTACAAAAAAAAAAAAAGTTTCCTCTTTTCATCAAGTCTCTTTATAGAAAAACTTCCCAAACACCGGGACTACAAGACCGCGAACATTCCCGAGAAGAAGGACACACTAAAGGTAAAGGTGTTCTCCCGTATGACACGTAATTGTTTCCGTTTTAAAGGAAATGTTAAATTATATTTATTTACTTTTTTTTAAATGTCTTTTTATTCCTTCCCCAGAAACTGAAGGACGTTGCGTTTCCTCAAGCAGAGATTTTGAAAAAAGCCCTCCTGAAGAGATTTGAACAGGACTATGCGCAGCATCTCGTCAAGAAGGTAAATGCGTTAACGGTCTCTCGTCATTTAAAGAAACGTAACAATAAAACACAACAAAGATTGGACGCGGATTTTGTGTGAAAAAGCGGGGGAACTTTAATCGTAACCTGCAGAACGCGGTTGTAATAAAGGGAGATTGTCACATTTTGTACAACATTGATATAAAGTCGACGCACGAATTGCTCTGCGGCAAGAATGCACGTTCGTTGACGAGCAATAGACGTAAATAAGAGGCCGGCGGTTTGCAATCGGTGTGTTTTTCTCGCTCAGAGGGCGGAGCAGGAGGCGGCGGCGCGCGAGCAGTCCAAGCAGCGGGAGCTGGACGCGGAGCGGGAGCGCGTGGGCGAGATGCAGCGGCGGCAGCGGGAGCAGGAGCAGTTCAGCGCCTTCGAGGAGATGATCCGCCGCCAGGAGCTGGAGAAGGAGCGCCAGCGGGTGCTCCTGGAGTTCGCCGCGCCCTCCGCGCCGCCCTCCGCCCCCGACACGCCCCTCCTTCCGGGCATCCGGGGGCCCCCGCCGCAGGCGTCCCACGCCGGCCCGCAGAGCCCCGGGGAACCGTCCGGCGACAACAACCGGCAGTACGATCGCCCCCCGGCGACCGTCGGCACGCCCGGCGCCGCCGCCCTGCCCTCCTTCGACCGGTCGCTCAAGCCCGGTTCTCTGTTCAGCCCGGGGAACAACAGTGAGTTAATCTTCTTCTTTTGTTTCTCACACTAGGGGGGGCGGCCTTCCCAGGATTTAAATACTACTTTAAAGTATTTACACTTCTGAGCTGATTTAGTCCCCCCTGACCTACTTAATTTCAGTTTCAGAACCGCACAAGCATCTATCTTTATCCGTCTGCGTGGTGTTTTTTTTTTTTTGCAGACACGATGGTGGACGCCCTCCGGCAGCTGGCGGTTCCGGCCGAGCTGTGCCGCAGCTTTCTGAGGTTGGCCGAGGCCAACACGAGCCGGGCCGTGGAAACGTGCGGCATCCTGTGTGGCAAACTGGTAAGACTCTGGAAGAGGGCGACCGCGTTTGAACCCGCAGCCGTGAATTTCAAAGGAATGTGGATTTTGAAACGGGAGAGACATCAGCTGACCTCCCACCCCAGAGGGGGGGAGAACATAATCTGACACCTCTCTCACTGTTCCCAGATCTGCTGGTAACTCAACGTTCCCACAAGCTGTGCATCATTTAAAGGATTTTTTTGTGTGTTTTGTGCCCCAGAACAGAAATGCGTTCACCGTGACCCACGTCATCGTACCGAAGCAGTGTGGCGGGCCGGACTATTGCGACACGGAAAACGAGGAGGAGCTTTTCCTCATGCAGGACCAGTATGACCTCATCACCCTGGGCTGGATACACGTGAGTCGAGATGGACAAACGCATCATCTGTTCTCAGAAGCTCAAGCTAATCCTGCTGAAAGGCATCTTAAAGGAACGCCGTCTCTAAATCGCCGTCTCTACCACGCCGTCTCTACCACGCCGTCTCTACCACGCCGTCTCTACCACGCCGTCTCTACCACGCCGTCTCTATCACGCCGTCTTTACCACGCCGTCTCTATCACGCCGTCTCTATCGCGCCGTCTTTACCGCGCCGTCTCTACCACGCCGTCTCTACCACGCCGTCTCTAAATCGGCGTCTCTACCAACGCCGTCTCTACCGCGCCGTCTCTACCGCGCCGTCTCTATCGCGCCGTCTCTACCGCGCCGTCTCTACCACGCCGTCTCTATCACGCCGTCTCTATCACGCCGTCTTTACCGCGCCGTCTCTACCACGCCGTCTCTACCACGCCGTCTCTAAATCGGCGTCTCTACCAACGCCGTCTCTACCGCGCCGTCTCTACCGCGCCGTCTCAATCGCGCCGGCTCTACCGCGCCGTCTCTATCGCGCCGTCTCTATCGCGCCGTCTCTATCGCGCCGTCTCTATCGCGCCGTCTCTACCGCGCCGTCTCTACCGCGCCGTCTCTACCGCGCCGTCTGTACCACGCCGTCTCTAAATCGGCGTCTCTACCAACGCCGTCTCTATCGCGCCGTCTCTACCGCGCCGTCTCTACCGCGCCGTCTCTACCGCGCCGTCTCTACCGCGCCGTCTCTACCGCGCCGTCTGTACCACGCCGTCTCTAAATCGGCGTCTCTACCAACGCCGTCTCTACCGCGCCGTCTCTACCACGCCGTCTCTACCACGCCGTCTCTAAATCGGCGTCTCTACCAACGCCGTCTCTACCGCGCCGTCTCTACCGCGCCGTCTCTATCGCGCCGTCTCTACCGCGCCGTCTCTACCACGCCGTCTCTATCACGCCGTCTCTATCACGCCGTCTTTACCGCGCCGTCTCTACCACGCCGTCTCTACCACGCCGTCTCTAAATCGGCGTCTCTACCAACGCCGTCTCTACCGCGCCGTCTCTACCGCGCCGTCTCTATCGCGCCGTCTCTACCGCGCCGTCTCTATCGCGCCGTCTCTATCGCGCCGTCTCTATCGCGCCGTCTCTATCGCGCCGTCTCTATCGCGCCGTCTCTATCGCGCCGTCTCTACCGCGCCGTCTCTACCGCGCCGTCTCTACCGCGCCGTCTGTACCACGCCGTCTGTACCACGCCGTCTCTAAATCGGCGTCTCTACCAACGCCGTCTCTATCGCGCCGTCTCTACCGCGCCGTCTCTACCGCGCCGTCTCTACCGCGCCGTCTCTACCGCGCCGTCTCTACCGCGCCGTCTGTACCGCGCCGTCTCTAAATCGGCGTCTCTACCAACGCCGTCTCTACCGCGCCGTCTCTACCGCGCCGTCTCTATCGCGCCGTCTCTACCGCGCCGTCTCTACCACGCCGTCTCTACCACGCCGTCTCTAAATCGGCGTCTCTACCAACGCCGTCTCTACCGCGCCGTCTCTACCGCGCCGTCTCTATCGCGCCGTCTCTACCGCGCCGTCTCTATCGCGCCGTCTCTATCGCGCCGTCTCTATCGCGCCGTCTCTATCGCGCCGTCTCTATCGCGCCGTCTCTATCGCGCCGTCTCTACCGCGCCGTCTCTACCGCGCCGTCTCTACCGCGCCGTCTCTACCGCGCCGTCTGTACCACGCCGTCTCTAAATCGGCGTCTCTACCAACGCCGTCTCTATCGCGCCGTCTCTACCGCGCCGTCTCTACCGCGCCGTCTCTACCGCGCCGTCTCTACCGCGCCGTCTCTACCGCGCCGTCTCTACCGCGCCGTCTGTACCACGCCGTCTCTAAATCGGCGTCTCTACCAACGCCGTCTCTACCGCGCCGTCTCTACCACGCCGTCCAAACACGCCGTCTCTACCGCGCCGTCTGTACCACGCCGTCTCTAAATCGGCGTCTCTACCAACGCCGTCTCTACCGCGCCGTCTCTACCGCGCCGTCTCTACCGCGCCGTCTCTATCACGCCGTCTCTATCACGCCGTCTCTACCACGCCGTCTCTACCACGCCGTCCAAACACGCCATCCAAACACGGTCACTTTCGCTCACTGGTTGCAAAAAAATAAACGTATGATAGTTTATAGGAAAAGGAAAACACTTTTAGAGGACGGACGTTGGCGCGTTCGGCCTGTGCATCCAACTCTCTCTCTCTCTGTGTGTGTTTTCCCAGACTCACCCCACGCAGACGGCCTTCCTGTCCAGCGTCGACCTTCACACGCACTGCTCCTACCAGATGATGCTGCCGGAGGCCATCGCCATCGTCTGCTCGCCCAAGTTTAACGAGTGAGTCGAGGAAGAAGAAAGAAAGAAGAAAAAAAACCCGTCTTCACACACGTTACAGATCTTTTGTCTTTTCGGCTCGTTAAAGTGTGCGTGTGACTTGTGTTGGTCTCAGGATCGGCTACTTCAAGTTGACGGATCGAGGAACGGACGAGATCTCCACGTGTAAACAGAAAGGCTTTCACCCGCACAGCAAAGACCCCCCTCTGTTCACAGTGAGTTCGCTCCACTGGAAACGACCGTGGTCATTTTTACGACCACGGCACAAACTGACATGTATGTATTGTTGAGCTTGTTTTAACGGGTCTGATCTCCTAAATAACCACCAGAGATCTTCTCTCACTAACGTCTCGTGGTGTCTGTCTGGCTTTGGAAACACAATAACATCTCTTTCTGGAAAACATTTTTTATTATCATTTGGTTAAACTAAAACTCGGGGCCAACATACATTTACATTTTCTGTAACTTCTGGCACTAAATGGTGCAATAAGACTCACGAGTACAAACTTTATGCACGACTTACTGCAATTTGACCACTTAACGGGATAGTTTTGGATGTTTTGAAGTGTGGTTTTATGAGGTTCTTCTCAGTAGTCAGTGTATTATTATTATTATTATTATTATTATTACTACAGGAGATGGAGTTTGAAGAAACAGACGAGAGCAAATGAAAGTGCTTCTGTAATGTATTTTATACACCTAAAATAATCGATCGCTCTATTTAGAATATTTTTGCTTTACCTTGCTGAGAGGGAACTGAAGCGGTTATCGTCATCACTTAAATATAATACCTAATCTATTTATCTCTGTTTGTGAGGTAGGTTCTTTAAAAACTAAAAGGGGAAAGACATTCCTTTTTTTCTTTTTTTTTTTACAAACATATTTATATATATATATATTAAATTAAATGATATATTATATGTGTGTGTATATATATATATATATATATATATATATATAATTATATTAAATTATATACATATATAATTGGTGTGTGTGTGTATATATATATATATGTATGTATGTATGTATGTGTATATATATATATATATATTAGATATTAAAATTAGTTTTTTTTCTGTCCATGTGAGACGATTCAAACTCTAATATATATATATATCTCTCTCTCTCTCTCTCTCTCTCTCTCTCTCTCTCTCTCTCTCTCTCTCTCTCTCTCTCTCTCTCTCTCTCTCTCTCTCTCTCTCAGCACGCGGGACACATCAACATCACCGACGACACCGTGTCCATGATGGATTTGCGGTGATTCTTCTCGGGGACCGTTTTGATCCAACTGACATTTAACTGGAGGAAACGAACACTTCCTTTTCAGGCCGACGCCGAGCAGAACGACCGTTTCTACGGACTTGAGTTGTTCTCAAAGGGAACAACGTTGCGCAACTTTTTTTAAATATTTTTTTTTTATTTCTTCCTTTTGCTCTGCAAGAAAAGAAATCGCATATTAATGCACTTTCCAAGCAAACGACTACGATCCCTCTCTTCAACCTCTTGTGTTTTTTTTTTGTTTTTTTTCGTCGGTCCATGCTCCACTTTCTCACCGTTTGTCATTAAAAAAAGAACAACACTATATATATATATATGTGTGTCGATGTCTAATAACCCGACCAGTTGTCAAAGTTTTATTTCTGCCTGGAGAAAGGAAAAAAAAGAAAAAGTGCCAAGGACGAGAACGCTCTCCGGCTCGAGGAGTCTTTCAAGAAGTTTCCGTGTGTTTCTGTTGTTTTGTTGTCGGGAGGAAAGACGGCCAGTTGTAACTCAGGTACGCAGGCGGCGTTGCTGCTCTGCGTTCTATTTTTCTATATAACTCCGCAGCATCCTTTCATCTATAAAGAGCTTTGTTTAATTCCTGCTTATGATGCATCCACCTTTTTGACTTTCTTTATTCTTTATGGGGGTTAAAAAGGGGGGGTGGCTTTACCCGAGGACGTGATGTCGACCTCCTGCTCCTCGTCAGCCCGAAACCAACGGACCTCTCTCTCCTCTTAACCCGCTTTTTTTTGTTTCGCTCCCCTTTTTTTCCGCTTGTTGCAGGAAGTAAATGATTCTGCTTCAGTGAATGAAATGCAAAGTCAAAAATAAACTCGTTGGGAGGTTAATTTATTCTGCATGGTTTGGTTTGTCGTGTTTGTCCTGAACATGTTTTTTTTTAAAGCGTAAGAGTTAGAGAATGTAAAGATGAATAATAGACAACAAGCACAAACATTTAAACCAGATTTAATGCAATTACTGCACACCCAGTGGAGAGGATGAGATTTAATATTTAACAATCATTAAAAAAAATATTTAAATTCCTTTTATTTGCTATTTTATATAATACAAAAATATTAATAAATACCACAGATGTTTTTAGGGAAAGGTGCACACTTACAGATGAACACTAAAATGAGACAAAGATGTGTGTGAATCTGTCAGATGATCAAAGACAACAAATCAAAGATCAAATGAGTTTTCATACATGAATTAATTAATGTCGTATGGAGTATTCAAACTGTTTTATTGTCTTGATTTACAGAGATAATATGTAATGTTATGCTGGTGAAATTATTAAGACAGAGCTGATCCTGGGAAGATGGAGTTAATGGGCAGACGGTAATAAAGTTTTGGGGTTTTGCTGTAGATTGAAACATAAATCTGAGGCTCTCTTGTTTCAGGAAAACTATCAAAAGAACATTAATTAGAGCACGGCTGATCATGTGTTTGAGTTTTGCTTTTTAAAGAAATGTGATAGGAACTTGATAAATGTATTAATTTAAATGATATTCTTAGTAGAAATGGGAAAGGAAAGGGGACAAGAAGAATATGTTGTTCCAGAATATTTAGAGTATATGGACTCGTTTTAGCTTCAAAGAGTTGGGATCACTTAGATTAAACTTTATTGTCCAGTACTGAGACAACAAGTGGCAGTTTGGAAGTGCAATAGCAGTAAAGGGCAGAGTAATATACAGAATAAATGTTAATTTATACAATACACATTAGTCATGAATATGTTAAGATATGTGCAGAAGTCAAAATACATTCTTAAAATCTCTTTTTCAAGAGTGAAAATTGAAGAAATGTTGGGTTTTTTTCAGGCCCAACTAGAGAGAAGTAATGTGTCGTTTATCCGTTCTTCCAGCAGGGGGCGGCAGAGCGCTGCTGTTATAAGTCGTATGCCGTAAATGAAGGAGACGTAAAACAACGTAAACAGGAAGTAACCACAAGGCGAACGGGTGGTGCGTTGTTGATGTTGAGCTCCGTCGTTTTTTACCTCAATAATCTGTCGGACCTACACAAACAGCCAAAATGGGGAAACGACAGCACCAAAAAGATAAAATGTGAGTATGACTGTTGCCCTGGACGACGCACCGCTTGCTCGCTGCGTGTTGTTGTTGTTGTTAGCTTAGCTAGCTAGCAGTGTTTGCTAACGAGCTAGTTTGCTAATTTACAGCTTATTTATATAATTACTTTGGATTTAACTTTATTTTAAGGTCACTTCTTTGTCCTTTTTCTTAATGTTTTTTTTCTTTTTTACAGGTACATCACATGTTCAGAGTACACACACTTTTATGGAGGGAAGAAATCAGGTGGGTTGTTTTTTTATAAATCTTAAATTTCAACGTGACCTGGTTGAAACAAAAAAAAAACTATATATATATATATATATATATATATATATATATATATATATATATATATATGCAATACTTCAGTACTTGCAAGTAAAAGGCCTCCATTCAAAATCCTACTCGAGTAAAAGCATAAAAATGCATTGAAATATACTTAAAGTTCCAAAAGTAAAAGTATTCATTATGCAGAATAGCCCTTTTCAGAATAAAGTATATCTCTAGATTATAATTATTGATGCATTCATGTGTTCATCACTTTTATGTTGCAGCTGGTAAACATGGCGCCGATTTTTTAAAAGTATTTATAGCTTAAACTATGATAACAAAGCATAACTTTATTGGTTTATTTATAATTTGTTGCGCTGCAGCTAAAGATCATTCTCAGTGTCAATATGTTCTTCTATTAATTGTTATAGTTTTAGTCTACGAATTGTTTTAAAATGTCCATCACAACAAAAAATTAGGCAAATATTTTATGTAAGTAGAATAAATGTAACATGCTTTTTTACACTCTACTACGACACTAAATGTAATAGAAGCTAGTAAAACTATTTTAATACCCACGGTTTCACCCACTGTTGTCTTGGAATACAACATGCAGTGTAACTGTTTTTGAAAGTGTCATCAAATATAAAATTGGACAAATGGAATTGAATGCTTTTAATGTTTTTTGTTTTTAGAAATCCCAAAAGCAAACTTCAGACGGCTTCCGTTTGACCACTGCAGGTAAGAAGAGACTTGTTAACCATCAGCAGAGATAACAAGAAATGTGTCCGTGCTGTTCCACCAGAAGTGGAGGAGACTTTACAGCAGTATGTCGAATAGACATGCGACAGTCTGGCTCGTGTAGTTTCGCTGAGCGATTGTTTGTGACACGATGTGTTTTCGTCTGAAACGTTTCAGCTTGTCCCTGCAGCCGTTTGAGTATCCCGTCTGTACTGATGAGGGAGTCGTCTTTGACCTGCTGTAAGTACACGATTCCAACAGTCACGTCCAAATGTGTCCTGGTCCAACAGGGTTGGTATGTGTGTTCCTTGATGTGTCTGTTAGCTCAACTTTAGGCCAACTTTGAGATGAGTATGACGGATGTTTGTTGTTGCGAAACACTACAAATACTCAAATGTGTTGCGATTGCTTCTTTCACCTTTTTAAAAAAAAGTAAAATAAAGATCCCTTCCTTTTTGTACCTTGTGTTTCAGGAGCATTATGCCGTGGATCAAGAGGTATGGCACCAATCCGATCTCCGGAGAGGTGAGCATACACGCATCATGTGGCCAAACAAGGCCGCTTCTGAAATGGTTTGAATAATAATAATAATAATCTCCATAATTTAGTTTATAACGTTTATATATCGTAATGAGCATTGACAACAACAACAAAAAAAGAGAAGAAAAGCATTGTAGATTTAGCTACGATCTACTTATCGCGGGCAGTTCTTCTATGCAGAATGAATGCTTGTTCTTAGTCCCGCCCCCTTAATGCTACCTGTGAGTAGTGCTGAAACAATTAGTCATTTGAATTCAATTTTGGTTAAATGGGAAATATGTGGATGTCCAAACAGCGTAGATGATAAATCTCGTCGATTTCGAAGCAATAAACTCCTCGGTGCTTTTTTGTTTTAATTGTTTTAAATAATTTATTAAACAAAACGTGTTTAAACTGGTTCCAGCTTCTCAAATGTGACGATTTGCTCCTTTTCTGGATTTTTTTAGAACAAATAAGAGACTAATTTAAATATTTTTGATATTGGTAGTAATCATTTGTTGCAGCCATGCATAAAAGGTTTGACATTTAAATCATTATTATATTTTTGAATTATCTTTCAAAACGCCAACTTTAGAGGCCACACTATTTAATATTTACCACACGTATTTATTTTTTTTACGAGTTGTTATAATTCAGTGTTCTTGGCAGCACTAAGCAGTTCAGTTATCACGTATTGGTTAGTTAATAGCTAAATATAAAATAATGTTTTTTATTATTCGGTTTTGGTCACATTATCTTCGTGATTGCACACTAATTTTTTTTCTTCTTCTTTCTCACAGAAACTGGAGGCAAAGTCCCTCATCAAACTCAACTTTGCCAAGAACAACGATGGTAAATAACCACGAACGTGTTCAATTGACTCTTAACCTGAAAGGATTCTTGTAGAAACCAGTGAGTCATTACAGCTTAAGTTTCCAGACTCTAATCACCCAAAATCAGCCTGCGGTTTGGAATTAAAAGGTCAAAGCTGCGTTTATCTCACGGCCCCGCTGTGTGAGAGTGGCTGGAAAAGTCGACTTAAAGAGTGTTAAAGGGTAATCTTTTTTTGAGGGGGGGGGGGGAGAGAGATAAGAGCAAGTGGAGGGAGGGAGGGGGGGGGTGATGTAACGCTGCAGGGAGCTCTTCACGCAAAGTATTTCTAGACTTCTGTACGAGACGTTTTCAGACCGCTCGCTTCTCTTTTCTTCCAGGGAAGTATCACTGCCCCGTTCTGTACAACATCTTCACAAACAATTCTCACTTCGTGGCCATCAAGGTCACCGGCAACGTGTTTTCTCATGAGGTTGGTGAACGCACCTCCAATGTCTGCACACACACACACACACTTTTTTATTGATTTTTATTTCAGAGTGATGCCGTGCAGACGCTCGGCCCCACGTGGTCTCCCGAGACGCTGTCGTCCATCACGCTGAATTTTAGTTTTTGTACAAAACTAAATTTGACCGCGTAGACTCCGCCCCCTTTTTAATCTCTTCCAGGAGGATCACGCTATCGCAAGCGTGCACCTTTTTAAAAAAATTTAAAAAGTATTTCTGTCCACGGCTAATCTCAAGTGGACCTCTCGTGGTTCACATTTTATCGAAACAACTTGTTTTTCAAAATAGGGGAAATGATTTAAATGCGTGTGCCAAAAGAGGCTTTTAGTTTTCTTTTTAAATATTTCCGTTTCAACCGTTTCAGGCTGTTGAGCAACTCAACATTAAGACCAAAAGTTTCAAAGATCTGCTGAGCGACGAGCCCTTCGCCAGAAAAGACATCATCGTCCTTCAGGTGGGTTGTTGCTTTTACATTTATAGAAAAATCAACCTTTTTTTAAATAAAATAATAATACTAATAATTTTCTGGGTGTGTTTTGTCTTCGCAGGACCCCACAAACCTGGATAAATTCAATGTTTCCAACTTCTTCCACGTAAGAAACAACCTGAAGGTGTTGGATCCCGGTGGGTTATGTGTTAATTAACTATTTGGTGGGAATCTGCCTTTTTTGTCAAATGCTAATCAACTTCCTTCCTCTTGCTCTCGTTTCTCTGGCTCGGCTCAGATGAGGAAAAGGCCAAGCTGCACCCGGCGTACCACCTGAAGACCACCAACCTGGAGACCAGGGAGACCTTAGCCGAGCTGTACAAGGACTACAAGGGGGATCCGCTCCTGGCCTCCACCATGAAGGAGTCGGCAGCCAAGAAGACGGACAAATTGAACGCCGTAAGCAACAAACAAAAAAAAAAGACAACAAAAAACACCCCGATGCTGATGTAAAAGTGAGGTAGTCCTGCAAGAGATATGAAAAGGAAAGTGAGGTAGTCCTTCTCTCATTATTCCCAGCTCGTGTTTTATTCTGTTCTGTTTTATTCCCTCACGTTAGAGACCGTAAAGAAAGAAAAGTCTTTTGATATCTAAAAATCCCCTTCTGGTAATGGAAGTTGAGTACGTGGTAGAATGGAGAAAACACATTGCTTAAACTTGGCTGTTTATTGACTTGGATACTTGGCATTTAAATGGATTTTCTAATTAATACTAATAGGAGGCAACAACGTCTGAACTCTCATCAGTTTCTTTGACGATTTAAGAACCGCACGTTTCCTTTTTGAGTGGAGGACCAATTTCAGTGTCTGATTTTTAAAGAGGCTGACATTAAAATCAGCGTTTCAAGAGGGCGCTTTGGAGACAACGTGTCATTTCCACATCGTGCACAGGAGGGAGCCGAACACGCAGCGATACATCGACTCTCCGACAAACGACTGCATCCAGAAACGGAACAAAGAACAGGCTCTCGGTGCTGTGAGGGACGTGAATGATGCGTAACGGGGAGCTGAAGTCAATATATTAAGTGCAGGACTCAAACAAAAGGCCCCTTTTTTGAATATGTGGCTAGTTTTTAATATTCTTGCGACGTGTAATCCCCTCACATTGTCCGCTCCCCGTCGTCATTGTTCAGGTTTTAACTTCAGGGAAGCGAACAGTTGTGCGGCAACGACGAAGGTCAACCGCGATCGTGTCCTTGAATAACCGAGAGAGAGAGAGAGAGGATGCAGTCTTGATTGATATTAAACTGCATCAGCAACTCTTATCAGCTCTCCGTCGCTGCTGCTGCACCGCATCTGGCTTTTTCTTTTCTTTTTAAAAAAAAAAAACGCTTAGAGAGCTTTTTCCTTCTCTCTCTCTCTCTCTCTCTCTCTCTCTCTCTCTCTCTCTCTCTCTCTCCGTCTCGGGTTCACCGTCGAGGTGATGATGCTCCGGCATCTGAGGGGGAACCGGGGGAAATGTGGGTCAGACGGGGGAGCACACGAGGTAAAGAGATGTCTGGGCTTTCATGCGCCTTCACAGGAACTAGAGCAGAAGAATGCTAAACCGGTAGACGCGAGCTTTTTAAAATCCCCCTTTTTGCACGCCTCCGCTTCAATGAGTCCTCCCAATCTCACCGCATTGTTAGTGGTGTTTTTATTACTGCTATTCTCCTCCTAATTCAAGACCACAGAGCCTGAAAGCGTTCTCCTTCTTAGATGGTATGAATCCGCAGGTCGAGCGTCATAAGTCACCGAAAATCACCCGGTGTGGCGCTTTCTGAGGTTTCTCGTGTGTGTGTGTGTGTTTTTTTGTCTGACTGAAATGATTTAAAGGACTTTTTACACCATTATTACGCTCAAAAGTGCGTCGAATAATCGAACGTGGAAGCTCATTCTCATACTTGGAAGATGGGACATTTTGACGTCCTCACTCGAGGTCACCTGACTGGCTTTGACCGGAGCTCTCGAGGTCACCTCACACGGTGGGAGACCCTGTTTACAAGGCGACCCGATGGCAATACGTAGGTCACATGACTGGCTTTGACCGGAGCTCTCGAGGTCACCTCACACGGTAGGAGACCCTGTTTACAAGGCGACCCGATGGCAATACGTAGGTCACATGACTGGCTTTGACCGGAGCTCTCGAGGTCACCTCACACGGTAGGAGACCCTGTTTACAAGGCGACCCGATGGCAATACGTAGGTCACCTGACTGGCTTTGACCGGAGCTCTCGAGGTCACCTCACACGGTGGGAGACCCTGTTTACAAGGCGACCCGATGGCAATACGTAGGTCACATGACTGGCTTTGACCGGAGCTCTCGAGGTCACCTCACACGGTGGGAGACCCTGTTTACAATACGTAGGTCACATGACGGGAACTGATCAAACTCCTTGAGTTGGGTTGTTTTCTTCTTTTTCTTTTGGAGTTTGAATGTATTTCTAGTCGTCAGTTGATCAATTGATCTGACTATTGACCATAACCCCGATTTTATATATTTAATATCGATATCGTGTTAATAATACACACTTCTAGAGTCAAAATGTATTTGTAAAGCACGTTTAAAGAACGACCACCGTTGACCAAAGTGCTGAACAAGCATGAGACGTAAACGACAACAACAACAGCAGTAAACAATGATCATCATGTGTACATAATAGAACTCGTGGTAATAATATTACGCGATTGCGTAAATAATCCAGAGACTCTTAAATAATTTCTGTTTGTCTCCCTTTCCTCAACACACACACACACACACACTGACGCAGTGACGAGCTAGTTGACAGAAAGCATTATATCTTTTTATTTTTTTTATTTTATAACTAACTTTTGAAGACGTCTGACATCACAAAAGTATCCGTTAACGGGAGAAGTCGTGTTTTATAAGACCAGTAAATGTTGACATAAAAGCTGTTATTTCTGTTTCTTTTTCTTTCAGGCCCACTACTCTACAGGCAGAGTTTCCGCCTCCTTCACATCCACGGCCATGACCCCCGCAACAACACAAGTAGCAGGCGAGTGAACATCACACACACACACACACACACACACAGAAACATCAATATTCCCAGCAGGCGGAAACGTTCACCTCTTCTTTCTGCAGCTGCTGTGATCTTTGTCGGAATAGGACGGCCGTAGTCACGCCTGCTCCTTTTTTGCTATCGAACGTGCGGCTTCACGATATATATATATTTTATATGAGGTACTTTTTTGTAAGATTGAGTAACATAATAATAATGTACACTTTATTGATCCCACAGTGGGGACATTCTTCTCCGCATTTGACCCATCCTTAGTTATTAAGGAGTAGTGGGCTGCAGTGAAGCACACAGGGAGGAACTGGGGGTTCAGTGTCTTGCTCAAGGGCACTTCAACATGCAACTAATAATAATACAATTATTTATATATATATATATATATAGCACCTTTAAAAACAGGGTTTACATAGAAGCAAGGTAAAAACATAACATCAATACAAGTAAACATTTCAGAAAATACATGAGGCAAAGGAGACAATGCCATATAGGCAATGAACACAATAGAGGAATAGAAAATTACAAATACAAAATAAAGCAGAACAGACAAACTAAAATAGGGGAACCAAAGAACTGCATAAAAGGACGACATCTTGGAGGTGTACCAGTCCGGTTTTGGGGAGTGGAGTCAGCAGGAAGAGTAGAGGGTGCTGGGGGAGCTGTAACAGTTCCTAATTTCGTTGCCACCATCTCGGTCTTGGAGACTGTTGTTGTGATGACGAGCTGCAGCGATGCGCTCGGCCGACCAGAGGGAGGGGATGGAAAGCGTGGAGCGATCAGGAGCAAACAAACCCTCCGCGGGAGGCTCTGTGGATGCAACGGGGCCGACGAAGGAGTCCGAGCGCCCCGATGGCCGAGACGAACGGAGGAGCAGAGAAGCCGCTGAGCCCGAGGAGCTGCGAGGTGGAACACTGCAGAACCATGACAGCCGGGAGGACGCAATCGCCAACCACAGACCGGACAACCGGAGCACCAGGACCGCTGAGAGGCGACCAGCCTCAGAGCAACAGCATGAAGCAGGAAGTCTGCCGGCTCGCCCACAGCCGCCGGCCAGCCAGCAAGAGACTGTTGGCCAGCCAGCAAGAGACTGTTGACCAGATCGCAGTGGTGGAGCGCAGGAGCCAACGGCAATCACAAAATAAAAAATAATCCAAGATTTGCAGAATAATTAAGTCAGAAGAATGGCTACACTGTTAAATAAAAATTTTAATAATTTAAATGAATGTTAAATTGTAAAAAAGGTAGAGAAAAAACAAATAAAAACAGTCCTAGACGGAGCGGCGTTTAAGTTTCGCCAGCGTCCCCGTTGCCAGGACTACCAACTAATGGGGAGAGCGGGGGATCGAACCGGGTACCTCGACGACCGCTCACCTCGTGAGCTTCAGCTGACCCCCAAAACACTAACGACAGTAATAAAAAAAAAAAAAGAAGATACTTGGCTTTAAAGATGGTTAATAGGAGAATGAAGCTAAATAACAACTCAAAACAATCGATAAAGTCTCACCATTGTTCTTCGAATTAACGTCCCCTCCACTGTCATCATCACTCATGTTCTCATCTGTAAAGACTTATTTTAAAAAAACAACAACAAAAAACAGCTGAATATGTATATTTGTTTTGTTTTTTTATGCTGTAGAAGCCATCGCGGACGACACCGTGCGTTACCGCTATGTGAAGAAGAAAGGCTACGTCCGTCTCCTCACGAACAAGGGGGACCTGAACGTTGAGTTACACTGTGACAAGGTACACACACATATTAAAAAAAAATATATATATTTTTTAAATATATATACTTTTTTTTAAATATATATATATATATATATATATATATATATATATTTTTATATATATATATATATATATATATATATATATATATATATATATATATATATATGATATGATATCATTTTTATTGACACAAAGCTGCCCAGTAAAATATACAGTTTTCATGAATGAAGCCTGGAGTTTTAGACCCTGAGGCTCTGATTCAGACTCGATGCTGATGTTAATTTAATGGTATAAGTTTAGGTTTTGCTCCGAGCAGCCGGTTAAATCATCCGAAACATTTACACAGTCGAATGTCCTGAGACCCTCAGAGGTTCCCAAGTGTACGTCAACAAACAGGTTTTTTTTAAGTCCAGGTGTGAGTTCCAGGAATGCATTTCTGCCCCCGGTAACCGGGAGCTTCCTTCATGCATCTTGGTTTTCATTGGCTTCTGCGCCGTCGAATCAGGATAATGAGGAGGAGGGGAGGGGGGGGGGGGGGGGAGTTGCGGGGGAGTTGCAGCGGCGTTGCAGCGGCTAGACAACCTGCCCACTGTGCCCCTCTTCCTCCTCTTCCTCCCCAGTGGTTTCCACACAAGACTGCAGCTCTATTCGTGGCCTGCCGTTTATGAATTAATGAGCGCCGCTTCACTGTCACATGCACTCTCTGTCACACGAATCCAGAAGCCCACACTGTCCCGTAGAGTTTGCTCGCCCCGGCTTTGGGTATTTTTCTGTAGTTCCTGCTCTCGTTGTTCCTAACTTTTGGGAGGGGGGGAGGGGGTGATGACGTTAGTCACGTACCTTATTCACGGTAGACCGGCTTCACCTGAGTGAGCTAGAACAGGTTGACTGCGTCTAAATTTACTCTTTTTTTTTTTTTTAGTCCAAAAGATGTTACAATTATTTTATTCATACGATAAACAATGTGAATTGACATGCGGGGAGACCAAAAGAGCTACCTAAATAATATTAAAAAAAATACACGTTTATAATAATTACCATGCACAGTATTATTTAGACGGTCCAATGATGCATTTGGGTGAAAAAGAACTAAACGGTTTATTAGGCACTTCGGTATATGCACACAAATCTGGCAGAAAATGGTAAATTAATGGAGATATTGTAAACTGTATTTTTTATTAATTGACGTCCCAAGTAATTTATTGTGCCGTTAGATGTTTTTACGTTTTCATTTTAAAAAAAATAAATAAAAATAAATCCATTTCATGTCTCAAACTGTTAAAGTCGAAACCATTTCCTTCGTCTAGAGGTTTAAGACAATAAGCCTCTTTGTACCGGAGGGCTTTGAAAAATCTGGGATTTATAACAGGGGGGGGGGGGCAAAGTGTGTGTGTGTGTGTGTGTGTGTGTGTGTGTGTGTTTTCAGTGTCTGAGACTCGTCTTTTATGATGATGATGTCATCAAACCGGCCCCAGCCCGTAGTTTATCAATGATATATCCTGATATATATTCTTCTGTTTTTATATTGCTTTTTTTCTTTGGGTGCTGTATTGTTGTTGTTGTTGTTGTTGTTGTTGTTGTATACAAGTATGAACCATGAGTGAGCATGATGGGTCCCCTTTTCTTTCTTTTAAAGCGGTCAGAAAGACCGACCACGTTGAAATATATTAATATACCTCAACGTCTCTGCATCCTGTTGGCTTGTTGTGACTCACTGGGATGTAAATGTGTTTTTAAAAGACATGAGAACACCCATTTGTTATGATCTCATTCATAAAAATCATATCCTAAGACTGCTAAGTGAGGTGTTATCAGACAGCTGTTGACATTCAGCATCCTGTTTTATCTAAATGTTACAAGGTTGAGTGTGATATCGAGCAGCGGATATTATTTTGTTATCTTTTTATCGTGGGTGCTTTTTTTTCTTCTAAACATCTCCTTTTTTTTTTTTAAAACTCCTCCCCAGGTTCCCAAAGCCGGAGAGAATTTCATCCGTCTGTGTAAGAAAGGCTACTATGATGGGACGGTCTTCCACAGGTCCATCAGGAATTTCATGGTGAGGACTTTGACCAGATTAAAAACACGCACACACACCCACACACACACACACACACACACACAGCCACCAGTTTACCTAAAATGACCGCCTTTTGATTGTTAGTTTGGGCGCATTCGTATGGGGCAAACTCCAATTTAGATGTTTATATCCTCTTCAGATGGATCTAATATTAACAATTGGCCAGAGCGATTCTCACAACGTGTGAATTATTATTATCCACCGTCACAAAATGTGTTTTTTCTGACACAAGTCGCTTAACTCGGCGGCGTATTGGTGGACGTTGAGGGTAAAAACTCATCGTAAATTACAGGTTTGCGGGGAAGAGGGAAAAATAAACATGGAATTTACGAGAAAAATAATGAAAGAAATCACAAATTTATTTAATAAAAGTAATTTATTGACTTTAATCTGGGAAACTAAGTTTAAAAAAGAAAAAAAAAAGAAACGTTTACTCTATTAAATTATTTAATTAAATTTGATGTCTTTAAAGAAATCTTTTTTAATTAGATTTGGGTTTATCTTCCACCACATCCCTGTGTAAAAGCAGTCACTCGGTAGCTTTAACCCAAAATATAAATGAAACACCGACACCGTAAAATATATAATAAATATATTTTCGGTGTTTGCTGCTTCAGAGAAAATTCATATTTTTCTTCAGACTGAATTTTCGTAATTAAACCCATAATTAAAGTGTCTCTGAGTGGACATCTGCTCTCAATGGGGGCGGGGCGCTCGCTCGCTTACCTTTTTTTAAAAATTATTATTATTTATTTATTTTATTTTATTCTGTCCCCGTGGTTTTTCAGACACTGTGGCAGGCTGTGAATTGTTTATCCACAATTTCTCTGAAATTGCTATCGAACGTGCGGCTTCACATCCTGAGATGAGACTTTATAAAAAAAAATTAGAATAAATAAGAGAGAGAGACCCGTCATGGCCGCCGGGCCTCGCCGGGTCTGCACTTTTTAATGTCCCTTTTTTTAAATGTCAACCCTTTTTTTTTAACATGTATTTTTTTTAGTTGTTCTTCCTTTTTGGCTTTATCCATTTGTTGTTGTTGTTGTCAGAAAAACAATTTCAAACCATAAAGTTGGTGCCTTTTTTGCTCTGTCTTCAAACTTCCCCAAATATATCTTCTTTTCTTCTTCTTTTTAAACATGAGGTCCAAAGAAATGCTCAGAGCATATATATATATATATATATATATATATATATATATATATATATATATATATATATATATATATACATACATGCAAATAAAATGGGAAATGTTGAGCCTGAACAATGGCCGCCTGTTGTCAGGGACGACGAACGCTTACAAGGGAAAAACACTGTACGGTTTAATAAAAGTCTCTCTATTATAAGCAATGGGGAGCGGCTCTTTTTTATGGTCTTTTTAACCCCCGAAAGCTCACAGACGCTCTGCTTGTCTTCCAGATTCAAGGAGGGGACCCCACGGGCACCGGCACAGGTACGACCACTTTGATGCACGTTTTTGAACCGCGTGCCACGTGTTGAATTATTAATAGTTCCCTTTTTTCTTTTTTTTTTAAACAAGAGATGCGAGTCGAGAGTGTTGCTAAATATAGTCTGTGGAGGCACGTGGGAACACACACACACACACACACACACACAGCGTTCGGTGTAGTTTTTCTTTTTTTTTTTTTTTTTTTTAAAAGGCCGGCTGGCTGTAATTGACTGCGAATGGGCCT
>NC_046974.1:4054679-4069722 GCF_009769545.1 Cyclopterus lumpus
ATTTATGATCCGGTCGTTCTTGAAAATTGTCATCCGAGTTGATAAATTATGCAAAAAATGTCGCCGGGGGAAAGTTGACTGCTGCTCAAAGCCTCTGAAGGGGTTGATTGGTTGCCGGTGTGCGTACACACACACACACGAGGCACATACTGTACTTTACACACACACACACACACCGTTCCGTGCGACGTACACCAGCTGGCAGGACGGTGAACCACACCTCGGGTGCGACAAATCCCCCCCGCCCCCTTCCCCCTGTCGGGAGCCAATAAGCTCCTGCGGTGCGTGTTCCTGCTCTCCCATCATGATGATTCTTAATGATGGGAGTCGGTCTGAATTAATGATTCCCAGCTGAGGGCTCCCAACATGGCTCCGTGTTCAAGGGCAAATGGGGGAAATCGCCTTTTTTAAAAAAAAAAAAAATTCTACAAACTTTCTATATTTTATTGGGTTTTAATCGTATGTCGCAATATAAAAACATTTTTTACGACGTACATTGGGGCGTGGAAAGTGTTCTTGTTTTTGTTTGTTTTTTTACACGCGCTCGGGGCCCCAATTGGAACATTTTAAAACGACGGTTTAACGCTGCGAAACTTCTTGCTTGTTTACGTCTTCCAGGACACCCCAGCATGGAATTTGCCCGTGAGGCTGTTTATTATCTATATGGGCCACTATCTATTTTGGTTTTGGCCCAAAAAAAACGAGCTTCTTCTCCATTTTTCTTTAAAAACATTTTTTTACAGTGATGTCACCGAGAGATTTTCAGCTTTAAAGCATTTTTTTCGTCCAGACGGCCGCATACGCTCTCTCTCCTCATTGGAAACAATTTAATAAAACACTCTGAGGCTAATTTATAATGTGTGATTTAATAAATGTAATTGAATTAAAGATGCACGCCCATCCCACCCCCCCCCCCCCCACACACACACACACACACACACACACACTTACTTGCTGACATCACCTGTTGAGTGGTTGAGAGACTTTAGGGCTTGAAATGGTGTCAATATGACTAATTTGAATGAGATGAGGTCATTTAAAATAATCTATTTACTTCAATAATAGCTTCAATGACAAAATTAAATATTTGATGAACAACATAAACAAATATCCTCTCATTTCATGCGTTTCTATGTTCCATCTTTAATCCTTTTAATGTATATAATAACGAGCCGTCCTCTTCGTTCACCCCGTGTCTAACGGCGCATTGCAATGCCTTGTGGGTAATTCCCTTGGGCAATGATCTTTTCTTTTTTTTAATATATCGTCGATATGTCGAAATGTCTTCTGTGCAAAATGGCCGTTCGTCCTCGTCTTCAACCGCAAAATCTTCCTCGGCACCGGTTTTCAGGTACTTGAGGGAAGTCGAGTGCTTGAATCCCAAAAAAGCAAAAACGTACTTTTACTTTTTAATTTTGAACAATTTGTTATATCTCCTTTCCACTCCTCCCTCACCCACGTTCCTCCCTTCCCAGGAGGAGAGTCCTTCTGGGGGAAGCCTTTCAAGGATGAGTTCAAGCCCAACCTGTCTCATACCGGCCGGGGGGTTCTCAGCATGGCCAACTCGGGTCCAAACACCAACAAGTCCCAGTTGTAAGAAATGTTGTTTTTTAACATTTTTATGCCTAAACTTTTTAACTGTTGTTTCTGTTCCAGATAGTCAGCAGAGAATTATGTTTTTTTTTATTTTACTGTCTCACTATTTCTTTTTATTTCTGTGCCGAAGCCCCACAGGCGAGTAAGAAAAAAATAAATAAAATGCAACTCCGTCAGTGGGAAATATTATTTATTGGATGCAAAAACATTTTCCACTGCTTTTTTAGATTAAGTTTTTTTTTTCTCGAAGTTTTGCAAAAGTTTTTTTTTATCTTGTAGACTGCATTATATTAATACGCGTTATCTATTGCATTTACTTATTCAGTAGTAATTTCTAGAAATTTCATGAGGAAAGTTTTTTTTTTTTTTTCTTAAAAACTATGTATACGTTAAAACTGTCTTTTTAAAATTATTTTTTACAGCTAATTTTGTCCTATTTAAAAAAAAATATATATATATATATAATATATATATATATATTTATTTTAACTCCTGCTATTAAGAGGAACTTGGTTTTATACTGACGCCTCTAAACGACCCACAAAACGAGACCTGGTAATCTGAATACTCGTCCTCTGAACCGAGGACCCGAGAGGTTTTCTAAAAGGGAGCCTGGTGCTCGGAAGCACTACCGCCTGTGTCCACAGGGGCCGCCAAAAGCAACACAAAATGAAAGTTCCTCGGCGCTCAAAGCTGTTGTTGTTGTTGTTGACGCGGTCGTCGACAACAGCTGCTTTTTGCTCGTGGTTGTTGTGTGCTAAGAACCTGTAAATGAGCTGTTTACACTTGTATCCTGTGTATTTAGTCAAACTACAGACTGCAGTTTTAAAGTTCTCGTTTCTTTACTTTTCACACATTAATTTATTGATCCTTAAGGTTGTTTCGTACTGACGTCTTTGTCTCCGTTTCCTCCTCAGCTTCATCACGTTCCGGTCGTGCATCTACCTCGACAGGAAGCACACCGTATTTGGAAGGTAAACCTTTCTTTCTCTCTCTCTTTCTTTTTTCTTTCACCCGTGTTTGTTAATCTCTTTTAACGAGACAGGTGCTGTTGAAAGGTGACAATCCTGAGGGCCATTTACACAAACGGTTGGGTCGTCGCCACATGTTCTTTTGTAGCTGCGTTTCTTTTTCTTTCTTTTTTTCCTTCCTCCTCTTTATCTTTCTCATAGATAGATAGATAGATAGATAGATAGGGTTCTGTTGTGACTTCCTGTCTGTCTCCAGGCCGAGAGCTGTGAAACATTTAGTGGATGCTGAATCTCGTCTGTCTGTCTCGCTCACACACACACACACACACACACACACACACCATGATCTTAAATGCTTGTCTTTTCTGGCTGTTGTCTAAAAACAGACATCTTTCAGCCGACTGATTCTTCGCTCCTGCTTCATCCCCCCGCGTCCATCTCTCTTTATCGTTTCCAGACTCGGGGAGTCTTTGCACATTTTAATGGGCCTGCCGGTGTCCGTCCACTTGACCCGGTCTAAGCGTAACGTTTGTGGAATCTTTCAAAGAGGAAATGTTTTTCTAATGTTTTGCCCTTTTTGTGTGCGTCTTAGTGGGGACGAACAAATCCACTACAATGTAATCTTGCGTGAAGCTAACCCTCCTTTTTATAAATCCAATATTTTAATTATATTACTTGTCCTACCAAATGTTCCGTGTGACTATAATCCATTCATTCATTTGACTTTCTCTGAAGTGAACATCTATAAAATGATAATTAGTGATTTTCATCCATATTGCACACCCATATTGTCCATTTTTAACGCAACCTGTCCATGGTAATAAATTCCGAGTGAAAGCTTTCTGTGGAAACGCCGATGCTTTTTGGTTCTCAGCGATCTGGAAACCGCTTGAACGATTTGCCAGATCCCCTTGATAAGTGAATGTGAGAAAGAGAGGCTGACGATGGGAGTTTACACAAAAACTGGGGTTGTTTTGAAGCGGATTTTATCGAGCGAACATTTCGTGGCACCCTCAGTGGCGTTGGGGACCGACATCTTTTATCGCAGCTTTTGTAATTTTGAGGTATAAGCTCCCTGAGAACAACCCTGAGACTTTTTCTTCAGGGTTTGCTCATCACAAAGCTTGTGTGCACATGCCTGGTAATCATGTGGTGATTGAGTTCTCCCTGACCTTGGGTTGGTTGGGACGCCTCCTCCTCCTCCTCCTCCTCCTCCTCCTCCTCCTCCTCCTCCTCCTCCTCCTCCTCCTCTGCATTTAAAACTTTTACAACCACCTGGATTCATGAGATCATCTGCAGGAGTAGCTGCAGCGGTTGAGGCGGTATTGCCTAATCTCTATCTGTGGACACATGTACACCCGTCTCACACACCCCCCCCCAAAGTGTGTGTGTGTGTGTCTCTGTGTGTGTGTGTGTGTGTGTGTGTGTGTGTGTGTCTCTGTTCGTGGCCCTGAGAAGAACCCCCTTGCTAGCTGGTGGGTGCACAGTGTGTGTGTGTCTTATCAGCTGGATAAAGACCAGTTAAAAGAGCAACTTCTCTAAAGTGCTGCACAGCGGGGCGGGGGGGTCGCTAATGGCTCCGCCTCCTTGACCCTTGACCTTTTTGACAGACTCGATGTCTTCAGCGGTTGTTCCCTCTGCTGTGTTTACGCCACGAGGCCAGCGGGCTGATAACAAAGACCACAAACATTTTAGCTTTTTGCAGCAACTCGTGTTCACTGTCGCCCGAGCGATATAATGAGGTCTTTACATGCAATGTGTCATTTTAAATGGTAAAAATGTGCCGAATTGACCACTTTTGTCTCTCTGCTGGTTACATTTATATTCTATATTTTGTTATGAGGGATATGCTGCTGCCTTTTTTTTTAATTTTCTTTGTAGAAAGTCATCTGGGACCTAAATGTGGTGCTCAGGACTTCTCCTCCTCTTTCTTTTTTGCAGGATTGTCGGTGGCTTCGAGGCCCTCACAGCCATGGAGAACGTGGAGAGTGATCCCAAATCGGACAAACCGAAGGTAGAAATGACATCTCTTCACAGGGGGTCTCATTTTGCAAAGCGTTGCGTCATTATTCTACATTTTTAAATAAGCTGTAAAAAAAACTATTTATGCAATTCCAATATTTTTCAGAAGAACTCCAACAAAAAGTCAACTTTCCCTAAATAAAAATGCTTCTATGGTATTTTTTACCGTATTGAATACGTCTTCCAGTGGGTTGTGCATCTCTGGCCAGTCTCATGATTTGCATGCCCACACGGTCTCCAGCACTTTTCAACCCTCTCCTGTAAAAAAAAAAAAAAAACCGAGACACTTCCATCCAAATTCTCTCCATGTATGCGCGTTGGTGCGCTTCCATAGAAAGTCACGATGGCGGAACCGTCCCTCCTTTTTTGAAATCTCCCAACTCGCCTTCGTTTTCCCATTTTATTATTTTAAAACATATTCAGTGTAATGAGATTTCATACAGTCTGGAGATAATACCCCCCTGTTGAACTCTGATGAGTTATGCTCCACCTTTCAGCTCTAGGTCATCCGTATCTAATGGGTCAACCCGCACAAGATGGTAGATATTTATAAAGGTTTTGCTTTTTCCAGAGCATTTTGGAGTGTACTAATTGTCCCGTATCCCTTTTTATTAATGTTGTTATTCCTTTGGCTATAAAGTTGCATTGCTATGTGTGATATTCACATTTGTAAAGCCTGAAAAAAATGACTGTATTCAACCTTTTTTTAATTTCTAGATTATTCTTTTCAAGCGATGTGTGTTTTCAGAAGACCGGTTCTCTTTTTTTTTTATCGCAGATAGTTTAATGGTAATGTCGGCATGACGACGATGGATTTAACAGGTGGTTTCTCTCCGTTTGACAGTCGGAGATCAAGATCATAACGGCGACTGTGTTCGTGGACCCGTACGAAGAAGCCGACGCTCAGGTGTGTATCGCTCCGTCCGTGGGCACACGTGTTCGATTCCGACTTTTAAGAGACGACCTTCTCACGACGACGTGTTCTGCACAGTGAAGGTCAAACATCCGAGAACAGTAATAATAACAATAAGGAAAATACATTTCAGCCGCAGGTAAAATACAGTCGGAGCAAAGGGAAACGAATATCCTCCACTTTATGTCCAATGTTTCCTTTATAGATGTAGTGATTTAAGGAATTTATTACAGTCCTTCCAGATTGTTTTATTTGTGCAGCAGGACAATAAGGGGTCCCTCTGGAACAAGGGTCCTTTAGACAAGGGTTCCTCTGGAACAAGGGGTCCTTTAGACAAGGGTCCCTCTGGAGCAAGGGGTTCCTCTGGAGTAAAGGGTCCTTTAGACAAGGGTTCCTCTGGAACAAGGGGTCCTTTAGACAAGGGTCCCTCTGGAGCAAGGGGTTCCTCTGGAGTAAAGGGTCCTTTAGACAAGGGTCCCTCTGGAGCAAGGGGTTCCTCTGGAGTAAAGGGTCCTTTAGACAAGGGTCCCTCTGGAGTAAAGGGTCCTTTAGACAAGGGTCCCTCTGGAGTAAAGGGTCCTTTAGACAAGGGTTCCTCTGGAACAAGGGGTTCTTTAGACAAGGGTTCCCTCTGGAGCAAGGGGTTCCTCTGGAGCAAAGGGTCCTTTAGACAAGGGTTCCTCTGGAGCAAGGGGTTCTTCTGGAGTAAAGGGTCCTTTTAGACAAGGGTCCCTCTGGAACAAGGGGTCCCTCTGGAGCGAGGGGTCCCTCTGGAGTAAAGGGGTCCCTCTGGAGTAAAGGGGTCCCTCTGGAGTAAAGGGGTCCCTCTGGAGTAAAGGGGTCCCTCTGGAGCAAGGGGGTCCCTCTGGAGCAAGGGGGTCCCTCTGGAGCAAGGGTTCCCTCTGGAGCAAGGGGTTCCTCTGGAGTAAAGGGTCCTTTAGACAAGGGTTCCTCTGGAGTAAGGGGTTCCTCTGGAGTAAGGGGTCCCTCTGGAGTAAAGGGTCCTTTTAGACAAGGGTTCCCTCTGGAGCAAGGGGTTCCTCTGGAGTAAAGGGTCCTTTAGACAAGGGTTCCTCTGGAGTAAGGGGTTCCTCTGGAGTAAAGGGTCCCTCTGGAGTAAGGGGTCCCTCTGGAGTAAAGGGTCCTTTTAGACAAGGGTTCCCTCTGGAGCAAGGGGTTCCTCTGGAGTAAAGGGTCCTTTAGACAAGGGTTCCTCTGGAGTAAGGGGTTCCTCTGGAGTAAAGGGTCCCTCTGGAGTAAAGGGTCCCTCTGGAGCAAGGGGGTCCCTCTGAGCCTGCCTGTTTCGTCGTTCGGGACTTATGCGACTCGTGTTTTCCAGATTGCGGCGGAGCGAGAAAAGGATGTGCAGAAGGAGGAGAAGGAGAAGCAGCAGTTCAGCATCGCCCAGCAGAAGGCGAAGGAGGAGCAGGTGCCGAAAACCTTCAAAGCGGGCGTGGGGAAATACATCAACCCTGCCACGAAGTAAACACACACACACACACACACACACACACACACACACACACACACAATATTTACAAAGTCAACCTGGCCTCCATGTAAGCGTAATGAATGGATGATAAAAACAGGATTATATAGCGACGCAGAAACATAATGTGCAACGTTTCCAATTATGTAGAAGATTACCCAGCTTCCCCCAGAGGGATAATTTAGGTTTATTATCCTCGACTGTTATCACTGAGATCAGGGATGTTGTGTTCTTGTTTTTATGCGTTATTGCAACATCTTTCTTTTTTTCTTTTTTTTTAAAGTTTTTGTCTTAACAACAATTGTTGTGGGCACTTTTACTTTAGTTTACTGTTAATAATAATAATCTGAGAAATATGTTAAACGGATAGAAACGCCTTGTCTCTTTGCCCCATTAAATCCCTCAACTGGTTTTATTTATTTATTTATTTAGATAAAAAGATAAATAAAGACGCTTCATCTAAGACACTTTCCACAAACCTTGAAACACAAAACTTGCTGAAGTGGGCTTGATTATGTTCTTGATTTCCTCTTTTATGGCGTTTTATCGCTCATCTTCTCCTGTTATCATGTTCACATATTTTAGGTTTATGCAGAGCTCGTCAGTATTAATGCTCCAGGATAACAGACTGTTATTCAGGAGCATTAATACTAGTTAAATGTGAAAGTGGCAAAGGTCACTAATATGTATTATAGTGACAATCTTTAAGATTTCAGCCCCTGTTGATTTTTGTGTTTGTCAGTCTGGGGGCTTTTTGTTGATACAAGAGCTTTGGGGGGTTTTCAGAATTGTGCGTGTAGTGAAAAAAGAAAGATTGTGTGCGTTTTGCAATTTAAGAAAAAGCATGTTCCCCTCCGGTGATGTCCCCAACAGACAGTAATTTAAATGAAAATATTCATATTTATCCCGCAGTGTAAATATGCAATAAAAGAAAATCAATAAGGGGACAAACCAAACATGCACGACAGCAGTAATATAACCAGGTTAGCGTAGACGGGTGTGAGAAGTGGCGTACAGCTTGTTTTTTATTTCCAGGATGATTCTGATCAATAGAGAAATACATGGAGGGAATGACCAACGCGATAACCAGCAGATTGATCGATAATTAATCTTGTGTTTATATCTTTATAAGGGGGGGGGGGAGGGCTGTATTCTGCTTTATACACCGGCTTAAACAACATAGTTTACAAAGAGATGTATGTGAAGTGTAAGGAAGGTTAAAAAAAAAACAATAAATACTATTATATTCCTCTATTTTATTAGAAAACGTCCCGTGGCTGAAGAGGAAAGCGGGCCGTCCACCAGCGGCGCGGCGGCGGCGGCGCCCAAGAAGTCCAAAGGCAAGAGCAGCTTCGGAGACTTCAGCTCCTGGTAGCAGCGACGCGCGTCCGGCCTTTTTTTTTTTTTTTTTACCGGTCTGTGTTTTTATTTCATTCCTACGCGTGTCCATCGTCTCTTTGTAGTGTTGTGAAACCATTAAAGTTACTTTTTACCCCCCAAAAAAACTAAAGAAAATGTCGTCGTATTCTTTCATTTACGTCTTGGTTAAAGAGTTAAAGGTGCCGGCGCTTGTTAAGCGGAAACTCAGGTTAGTTAATCTCATCGCCGTCATCCAAGACGAGGTCTAATCAATATCTGGGGCTAAAACCATCCGATCGATGTCTTTTTCTTTCTTGTTTTTGTTTGCCCTGGACAGTTTAATCGATGCTCGGTCTAATCGGTGAGCGTAATTAACTGCCGCCGCGCTGTGTTCGTTTCCTGGTGGAGAATTGACGTCATGCAGACGTTTCTGCTCCCCAACTGGTTGTAATGGATTTGCTTTGACAGGTTTCCAGAATCAATTTACACACACACACACACACACAAAAATACGTAATAAAATGACTCTGGAGCTTTTGTTATATCCACACCGGTCTGATTTTATTTTAGGATTCACTCTGATTTTTCACTTAAACTGTTTTAGATTTGAGCTTTTTCATTTTTACCTAATTGTGCTTCCACAAAACCCTCTTTTTGTAAGTAAAAAAACTAATAAAATAAAAATGTTTTCACTCTCCTTCGACATCACTGAGCTGAACAAAATGTGAGAAAATTACCTGAAAATTCTTTAGTTTTTAAAGACCAACAAAGAAATAATGCATTGGATTGTTGTTCAGCTTTCTTCCATTTATAGATGTATTGAAGTGACATTTAATCTCCTCCGTTTTGCTTCCTGATGGTAGTTTTTAACAATATCGAGCAATATATGTTCTTATTCAGCTAAACTGAAGCCCTGATTTTATATTATTACTTATGAAAGTGAATGGTGAACATCTGGGATTGGACCTCTCAATCAAGGCAACACATACAGGGTTTTTACTTCTTGTGTGCTTTAAAAACAATAAAATAAAATACGTGTTCATGTTTTACAAGCAACTACAACAGCAGATGTTTTTAATTTGGTTCAGTTGTCTGTTTTTGTGTGTGTGTGTGTGTGTGTGTGTGTGTGTGTGTGTGTGTCTCTCTTTCTCTTTTTCCTTCTCCTCCTCCTCCGTGTGGCAGTGTGATGTGAAGCTTTGGAAATAAACAGAAATTAATTCCAGCCGGCTGTAAGTTAATAATTTAATGAATATTTGAGGTCTGTGGTTCTTATAGGCATTAGATGGGAGGGACAAGTAAACAGTAACTTTAGACAGGAAGTTGCTCACATAATGCACTCGCATGGCTGTAGTGTACAGACAGTTGTTATATTGTAGTAGACTGCGTTTATATTAAGTGTTTCATTTACATTTTTAATTTTGATAAAGTATTGTGCACATATGCATTATATTTTTATTTATTTTTAATTTTACTTCGCTCACATATAACGGTGGGATTCAGTAAATTCTTTTGAATAATTACTATTAATTTCCTTTTAACCTTTTTATCTATCCAGAATAATCAAATTGATTTTTTTTAAATTATATATATATATATATATATATATATATATATATCCTGACAGGTATACATTTTCTTTTTGTTGTCCTCTTTAAGTAACCTTGCCTCAATAAACCAGTTCACGTCAAAGAATATCTGATTTAAAAATTTTTAAAAAAGACTACTGTATATAAATATATATATAAAAAGTTTAATTCCTTGCGCTGCTGCTTTGAATAGCACCTCAAAGTACTTTATTAGACGCCACATGTTCACCATTTCCATTTGGATTCGATCTCCAGCTTTTAAAAACAGCGGCTTAAAAAAAAATAAAAAATGTAATTTCTCTCAACTGTGGCTTCCATATGGATGTTCCCACCAGAGCCCCAAACATCCAACCTTCAGTCTTACCGGCCCCCCCGACACCAGTGCTCGGGCCTTTTTATTAAATATATATATATATATATATATATATATAATGTCCTTTTTCTAAATGATAACCATGAGTCTGTCTGCTTTCATTTCACAGCACAACCCTCCATTTTACAAGGAAATGAATCCGGCCTGGAAAAGGAGGCGATCCGTAACGCTCGACACTCCCTTCCTCTCTGCAGAGGGCGAAAGGTTTTTTATTTATTTTTTTATCTGAGCTACATCTCAGAGTTTTTTTTATCTAAAAAATGTATGATGTTATAGACTCCTGAGAGGGATGTTGAAGTGAGCCTCGGGAAGAAAAATAAAAAGCTCCAGTAGACACTTTTTGTGGATTATGATCCTCGTGGGGAAATCTCTAAATCATACAAAGACCCTTTTAGAGCTTTTTAAATGAATATCATTTAGTGAAACCTGACCACGTGTAAGAGTGTTTTGGGCTTTTCAGGAAATAGATTAATAAAATGAATTTTAAATAAATAAATCTAACGTAACTTCCAAAAATAGCAGTTTGGGTGCCAAAAGATTATTAATCTAATTGTTTGTAAATGTAGATGCAACCTGGTTTTATTTATGTGCACGTGGAGAAATGTGCGTCTCAGAGTTAATATTCATATCATTTAGAATGCGTTATTAACACGCTAGTGTTAGCTTTGTCAAAAATATATACATCTAACAGTTATTATGTGTAAATATTACAACTAATCTCATGCATGTCGGCGTTCATAAAAGTAATGCGTGGCCTCTTTATGAAAAAACATGCACTTGTTTCAGAGGTTGTGTTATTCTACCTGATATTATTAGAAAGCTAGCATTAGCTTGGTCAGTTAGCGTTATTGGTAACAGTTACACATAACAGATGGCATGTAAATATTTAGGAACAATAACCTCCAGCTTTGTGGTCGCGCGTGGAGGAACGAGTGTGGTTTAGTCGTTTAGTATTTAGACGGTTAATAATTAAATATAATGGGAAATATCAGATTCAGCTAACTGTTAGCTAACTGTTAGCTACGTAGCAGTCATAACTCACACTGACGATAAATATGATGTAACAACTAGTGTGTGTGTGTGTGTGTGTGTGTGTGTGTGTGTGTGTGTGTGTGTGTGTGTGTGTGTGTGTGTGTGTGTGTGTGTGTGGGGTACATAGTTGGTCATATTTCTACATTTTATAATGAGTGCAAAAATATCCTGTTTACACATCCAGTAGAATCAGAGCGCCATTGGCATTTATTTAGTCGTATTAATTAGCGTAGCGTGTTGTCATCTGAGGTATAGTGTTTGTGTTTTTTTAAACTTTTCAATTTACATCGAATATCAAACAGAGTTGGAAAGTTATTTTTCCTCCGCTCGCGTTTCATTTACCTAATTTATGTTTTTATTTGTATGTATAATTCCTCCTGTGGGCTCCCATTAATTGATGGAGGTGTAACCACAAATACTCAACATTAACGTACACTTCACGTTCATTGAACGTACGATTCAATTAAAAAGTGTGTTTATAACCCGTTTTATTTGCTCGTGTACGAAATGCAACGGCCTCCCGAAGGAGTTATTGCAAACTTGAGCATCCGCAATGATGCTTTTCTGAATCGTGTTATCTTTTGAGGAGACGTCTCGGGGGACTCGTCTCCCAAAAATTTAAACTGCACTTTAGATTTGTGTGCAAGTTCTTGTTTGTTTGTTTCTTGTTCAGTCCACTCGTCTTCGATGCTTCTTCCGTGTTGCCACGGCAACAAATGGCAGTATGCCCAGAGGCACGATTCCAGGTCGTTTGATGGCTTTCGAGGAACAACATGAAAAAAAGGGGTTTTGAAATCGGTGCGATGCCCGCTTTTCAAAATATATATTCTTCTGGCTTTTCTTTAAAAAAAAATCGAAATAAGCCTCTGAGGGCTTCTGGTGTAATTCACCAGACATTTCCAAGAGGAGATCAAACGAAATGATCGTGATTAGGACGCCGCGGGAAATATTGTGCAGCTGCAGCAAGCAATACAAAAATATATATAAAAAATAAATTAGAAACAACAAAGCAGCGAAATAATAACCCAAATCACACACACAGAGAATAGTGACATTAGCATTTATTTATTATTTATTTTATTTATTTTATTTATTTTATTTATTTTATTTATTTTATTTATTTTATTTATTTTATTTATTTTATTTATTTTATTTATTTTTATTTTATTTTTATTTTATTTTTATTTTTATTTTTTAATTTTTAATTTTATTATTTATATATATAAATTCGATTATTATTATTATTATTATTTAGAGATGTGCACGTGTCAACACACATTGTATGAAAATCCAATTTTAATTATCTCCTTTTATTAGAGTAGCTCTACGTTTATATTATTAGTTTTGGTTCTGCATTATTCATAAATATGCACGAAACACATATTACATTTTTAAGCATTTGTTTATTGTGCCCGCCTAATGAATAATAGACCAATATGAATTCTCCTTTCAGCACTATGAAAATATCCGCCTCTTTAGCCGCTATAAGCTCCACCATGTTCATCAGATAGTTGATGAAATTATCAGCTGTAATAATTATTATCTGTCCGTCATCTGGTGTCTGAGCAGGTGTTTTTTTGCTGAGAACATCGGCCCGCCAGCTGGTTCTGGAAATGATTGATGAGACACTAAAACATCCACTTTTAATACAACAATATTAGAGCAGCTTTATCTTCATTTCACAACCCATACAGATGACGGCACTGCTGAGATTTAATGAGGACCTTTTTGATGTAATCATGTATAGTGCTGCTGCTCAGAGCCTCAGACAAGCTTGTTTTGGACCTGTGCCCCCACCCCCCCCCCCCCCCCCCCCCCCCCCCCCCCCCCCCCCCCCCCCCCCCCCCCCCCCCCCCCCCCCCCCCCCCCCCCCCCCCCCCCCCCCCCCCCCCCCCCCCCCCCCCCCCCCCCCCCCCCCCCCCCCCCCCCCCCCCCCCCCCCCCCCCCCCCCCCCCCCCCCCCCCCCCCCCCCCCCCCCCCCAACATGATGAGCCTTGGGTTAATTGGTTATATTGGAAAGAAAAGACTTACAACAGCTCCAGACAGCAGTAAAACATCTGACGTCCGCCCCATTTTCAATGACATCACTCTCCTCCTCACCCATTGGACGGAGCACCCGTCAGTCCGCCGACGCAGATGCAGCGCTGTAGCCATGGCGACAGTGGATGCTGAGCGCCTGCCTGCCACGACTTTGTGTGTAGGCAGAGTCTGAATGGTTGGGATGACATCACTCGGGGAGCCGGGAGAACAACAACAACAACAACATCATCTCTCCTTAGGTTTCTGAACCCGTGACGGGAAGAAGAAGAAATGTCATCCGGAGACAAAGACTTGTGGTTTCCAGAGATACCTGGAAATGACATTTGATTTCCAAGAATTAAATTGATAAGCTTTGATTGTGTTCATATAGAATGACACACTATGAAATACCAACTCAATTTAAGACATATGATTAAAGAAATGTCATGAAAGTGAATTAAGAAGAAAAATAATTTAATTTAAAGCTTTAATTGTGTAAATGCACAATGAATATACCATGAAATAGAAAAAAATATGTATTTTATACAATAAAAAATACAGATTATTGCATAACATCTAGATTGATTGTTGCTGTTGGTGTGTTATTGCTTTTCTGCCGCTTCCCGAGTGACAACACGGGGACAAACATAGTTGTTTTTGAATGCTGTGTACCTCCCTCCCCTCCCTCTCTCTTTCCCTCTCCCTCCTTCCCTCTCTCTCTCACTCTCTCTCTCCCTCCATGACTCACCGCTCTGGGGATGAGGGCCCGGCCCTCCTTCAGATGACATCAGATGGCTTGAAATAGCAGCAGCATTAAAGCTTCCAGTCATCGGAGGCCTGCTGCGAGGGCTGCAACCCATGGCAACCACTTAACAGCTGAGGGGGAGGGGGGAGGGAGGGGGGGGGGGGGGGGGGGGGGTGACAGGAGAGATAATTAAGTTGTGGGTGCAACAAGTCAAAGGGAGGGCTCAACGTCCTTTGAGAGCTGATATCACCTACTGATGGGGGGCAAGAGCAGGAGGTATCTCTTTCTCCTCGGTCTGTCCCGTTTCCTTATTGTTTAATCGATGCATACAAATATACAACATGAATTGTGTTGTAGACGTACAGTAAGTCGTGTGTAGATCATTTAAAAAACACTTACAAGAGAAAGAAAAAGACTTCAAAAGTTTATGTAAAACAAAGTTCAGCCTTGAGGTTTGAGCTTTAACACATGAAGCGTAGACTTCTATACAACCAGAGGAGTCGCCCCCCTGGTGGTCAGTAGAGAGAATGCAGCTTTAACACATGAAGCGTAGACTTCTATACAACCAGAGGAGTCGCCCCCCTGGTGGTCAGTAGAGAGAATGCAGCTTTAACACATGAAGCGTAGACTTCTATACAACCAGAGGAGTCGCCCCCCTGGTGGTCAGTAGAGAGAATGCAGCTTTAACACATAAGGCGTAGACTTCTATACAACCAGAGGAGTCGCCCCCTGGTGGTCAGGAGAGATAATGCAGCTTTAACACATGAAGCATAGACTTCTATACAACCAGAGGAGTAGACACACATTGTCTTCACTTTTCAGAACCAGAACTTTTACTTTTCTTTTTTACATTTCACAAATAATACATCTTTACTTTTATTTAAGTACGATTTTGAATGCAGGACTTTATAATAGTATATTGGTACTTCTCCTTCAGT